>NC_050443.1:104263487-104359797 GCF_903995425.1 Onychomys torridus | reverse complement strand
TTTGAACTCCTTGGCATTGGGGTTCAAAGTAGACTTCTTTACTTGTCTGTAAGAGAAAATAAAGCCAGCTCTTGAGCATGCTCACCAGCTAATAAGCACCAAAGATGCTCACCATCCACCACCACCACTTACTCAGTAACAGGGCCCTCCTCTTTGTCATCTCCCTTGAGGAGGCCCACTGGGGGACTGCCAGTTTGGCTAGGGCAAGATGGCGGGAGCTGCTCTGGCCCCTCAGTGCCCCCTACTGCTGCCAGGGGTGGTTTGTCTTCCTTATCCAATATGGATTCTGTCTTGGAGGAGACTGGGGATCCCATGGGATCTGAAGTCAATAGGCCATCCACCTCCTTCTCCTTTCCTTTGGCCTCTTCTTTTAAGATCCGGGAAGGAAATGGATCCAGGCCGGTCTCGGGGGAGCTACTAGGTTGAAGCTGTGAGGAGAAATAACCAATGGATCATACTGTCCACTCCAGACCCCACTCTTTACCTCCTACACTCACTCTTGCTGGATCTCATCCTTTCCCACCCACTCGGCCTTTGCCCCTACCCATCCCACAACCTGCTTATATCCTAGCTCCTTTGCAAGCTTCACTCACCTTAAACTGGGCCCCAAACTTCCTCAGTTCTTCCAACTGAAATCGTTTTTGTTCATTCTGAAGCCCAGGGACTATGAAAAAACAATGAAATAAGGGAAAAAATATACTTTTTTTCTTGAAAGATTACACAGGGATAGTTAGTGGTCCAGGACAAGAAACCAAAGAATGAGACTCTTAAAATAGAAATGAAACCCAAAGGCAGATGGGCACTGCTTTTGAATGCCAACGAACTTCCAAAGGCAAATACTCCAAGTAAATGGGACCACAGAGAGTAAAACACCCTCACCTTTCCCAGCTATCCGGGCCAGCTCTTGGGCCTCCAAAGTCCTACCGGGCTCCTTGGTTGGGAGTTCTTTTACTGAGAAAAGAGAGACACCATAAGATCCTGCGATCTAGTTACACCCCACAGCTCTCAAGCGTAGACCTAGTTCTTACCATCTGTGGGGGCCAGGGAAATTTTGGGAGACGCTGGGGAAATAGAGCCTGCTCCAGGATCCACAACTGATGATGTCACAGGGATGGAGGCAGAGGACACTACTGCTGAACCAATGGGAGGCTCAGGACAGGAAGCTGAGACTGGGGCGGGGGCAGCAGACTTGGGAGACCGTGGAGGGTACATCCGGCCCACTGGAAGGAAAGAGAGAGCTATTTGACGGTTAGTGCTGGCCAGGAAGTCATGCACAGAGGGGGGAACCCAAAGAAATGTTTCAAAGTTTTCACACTCAGGGCCCTAACTTCCTGCGCAAGACCAGGGCAGGTAAGTAACATAGGCAGGAAAATGGTATCCTCGGGTATCACCAAAAACTGGAAATGCTGCAGCTTCTCCTGCTCTAAATGTTGCTAACAAAACCGAAATCTCAACGAAACAGCTGACAACCAACTACAACCCACAGACTGACAGGTTAGAACCAGGGAAACCAAGTTCTTTCCCAAAACTTGCCCCCCCCCCCCACCAAGTATCTATGGACTGCCTCCAGCATTTCAACAACCTGACTCATTTACCATCACCCCCCACCCCCACCCAACGTACAAACCTGTCCCCATGCCTGCAGCTGTCCCCACTCAAGTTCTCTACCTGCAGGTGCTGGAGGAACGGAAGCTTCTCCACAAGGCCTACTGTTGGGCGAAGACAAAGTCTTGGCACCTCTCAGAGGCCGCTGCGCCTTGGGGGACATTCGGGAAGGGCCTGTTTTGTTTTGTTTTTAATGTGAAGAAAAAAAAAGCTGTTTATTACATGAACACTGACATGTGATCCTGCCAACCACTTAAAATCCTATTACTCACCCTTCCCACCTTCCTGTTTCTTCTTCTACCACACCATAACCTACCTCCATTGATACCACGGGCCTCAGACCCAGGGCCAGGGCTGCTGTTATCAAGGTGGTGAGGGCCACGAGGTGGCAAAGAGCTAAGGCCAGGCCGTCCTCCTCGAGAACCGCTGCATCGAACTCCTCCCCGAGGACCTTCCCGAACTCGTTGGGGCAGAGGGATATACTTCCCCTCCCTGAAGAAAGACTCCAGTAAGGGAAGGAGGCCCCAAACCCACCCTCGTTAACACGGGGCCTTTCTAACTCAAGCCCACCCCTGAGCCCATTTCTACCACCACACTTCATCCGTCACAGCACAGAGGATCTGTGATTAGGACTTTACTTCTCAAACCAGACCCAGTCCAAGTGGCCAAGAGCTTCACAATTTTACCACTCCTCACTTGTCACAAAGGCCTGGGAGACCCTTTTATGAGATGCTGTGCATGTGAAATCTCATTTATTTTTATTTATTTATTGTGATTTTTTCAAGACAGGGTGTAGCTTTGGAGCCTGTCCTGGAACTCGCTCTGTAGCCCAGGCTGGCCTCAATCTCACAGAGATCCGCCTGCCTCTGCTTCCCAGTGCTGGGATTACAGGCGTGTACCATCACCGACCATCCCGGGAAATTTCATTTTTGTGACAGAAACAGTACACACAAATACATTAACAAAGGAAAACTACATACCAAAACAAACAAAAAAAAAATTTGCTTGTTTTTGAAATAGGGTTTCTCTGTGTGTAGCCCTGGCTGTGCTGAAAGTTGCTCTGTAGACCAGACTGGCCTCATATTCAGAGATCCGACTGCCTCTGTTTGGCAAGTGCTGGGATTAAAGGTGTGCACCTGCTATGTCCTGCCCAAAAAAACTTTTTAAAAACTCCCCAAGTTTCTTACTGCAAATTAACAATTTTCTAGGCTTTTTCTAGACCTCAAACTGGGAAATACTAGGTATTAACCCACACTCAGTAAGGTGGTAAGTTAGCAACAATGTACAGAAGCTCTTCCTGGCCATCCCACTAGTTACCTGGACACCAAGCTGGGGCTCTCCCGCCCAGAACCCTGCCGCTGAACTGCACTGTGCTTCTCCTCCTCCGTTCGCCCATCATCATTTTCCATGGCAATCCGTAGGCGGTACTGGGGACTCGACTCAATCTCTCGAGCCAACTGGGCTGCACGTAACTCCCGCTGCCGAAACTCTTCTGAGTTGTCCTTTTCCAAGGGAACCCTGAAAATATACCCAAAAGATCACCATTCCCAGTGCAAAAAAATAATGAACCGACAACACTGCTGTAACTCCATGACCAGTTCAAGTCCACGGCAGTCAATCTATTTCTTTGGGTTTTTTCTTTTGTAGTGTTGAGGGCTGAACCCAGGGCCTTGCATGTGTCAAACAAGCCCCACTAGTGAACTTAACCTGCAATTCAGTCAGCATATACTCAGCAGACAGCTACCACGTCCTAGGCAAAGCACCACCACAACATTCTGAATCTGGTTATGTTGGGGACTCAGATTAGGTTAGGCGGGCTGGCCAGCAAGCAATCCCTCCACCCCCCCAAGTTTACCATCACACTCGCCCTTTTATAGGGCTGCTGGGGACAGAACTCAGGACCTTACGCTTGTATAGCACATACTTTACAACTGAGTTACATTCCCAGATTAACAAAGGTTACTTCTACCCACAAGAAAAGCAGTTCAACAGTAAACCATGAGGAAGGACTAATAAACCCAGAAAAACACATACCATACAAAAACTGTTTCATTCAGAAGTCTACCTTACTAAACAGCAAGTCCTGCATCCATCCATCCCACCCTCAAACTTCCAAAACACTTACGTGTAAGAAGATAGACTGCTGTCATAGGTGGTCTTCACTCCATAGTTCTCCTCATTAAATTTGAACATCTCATTGGGATCCCATCCATTGGACTAAGGAGAGAACAGGAAGAATGCTTAAAACCCACAAAGAAAGAGAAACTGACGTGCCATTCCTTTCCACCAAGTTAAAAACTCTGGTATAAATAGAACGAACCACCATGTATTCATTAACAAGATTTCTTTTTCGAGACAGGGTTTCTCTATGTAGCTTTGCGCCTTTCCTCGAACTCACACTGTAGCCCAGGCTGGCCTCGAACTCACAGAGATCTGCCTGGCTCTGTCTCCCGAGTGCAGGGATTAAAGGCGTGTGCCACCACCACCCAGCTTAACAAGATTTTTTTCTTAAAGATTTACTTATTATATATACAGAAGAGGGTGCCAGATCTCATTGCAGATGGTTGTAAGCCACCATGTGGGTGCTGGGAATTGAACTGAGGACCTCGGGAAGAGCAGTCGGTGCTCTTAACCTCTGAGCCATCTCTCCAGCCCCACAGGAGTTTTTACAAGATTTTATGTGTGTTTTGCCTGTATATAGAATCAGATCCCTTGGAACTGTTGTTACAAATGGTTGTGAGCTTCCATATGGGTGCTGGGAATTGAACCTGGGTCCTCTGGAAGAGTATCCCATGCTTTTACCCACTGAGCTATCTCTCCAGCCCAACAAGATCTGGTTTTGATAAAGGGTCTCATGTGGCCCAAATGCATGGAGGCTAAGGACTGCCTCAAGCCCTTGGTCCTCCTTGCTTCCATGCTCTAAACTCTGGAATCAGAAGTGCTGTCATGGCTCTCTATAAGTTTCTTCTGTTGTTTGTTTTAAAGAAACTTTAAAAAATTTACATTTTGTAGGTCTGTTCCTGTGACACAGCAGGCATATGGAAGCCTGAGGACAATCTGTAGGAATCTGTTCCTTTTCACCACTTGGCTTGGTGGCAAGCACCTTCATCTGCTAAGCCACCTTGCCAGCCTCATTTATACAACTTTAATTGAAGTAGTTGTTTTTGTGAAGAAATATGGACCTACACAACAGTCATGCATCATTTTATTTCCTTTGTTTCTTTAAGAAAGACAGGCTTGATGGGCGGTGGTGGCACACGCCTTTAATCCCAGCACTCGGGAGGCAGAGCCAGGCAGATCTCTGTGAGTTCGAGGCCAGCCTGGGCTACCAAGTGAGTTCCAGAAAAGGCGCAAAGCTACACAGAGAAACCCTGTCTCAAAAAACAAAAACAAAAACAAACAAAAAGAAAAAAAAGAAAAAAAAAAAAAAGACAGGCTTTTGTTATATAGTCCAGATTGGCCTGGAACTCACAGTTCTTCATCAACTTCCCAAGGCTGGATTATGGGCATGAGTTATCATGCCCAGATTATAGTCCCCCAGCCCCAGGACAGAGTTTCTCTGTGTAGTTTTGGTTCCTGTCCTGGAACTAGCTCTGTAGACCAGGCTGGACTCAAACTCACAGAAATCCGCCTGCCTCTGCCTCCTGAGTGCTGGGATTAAGGGCATGCAGCACCGCTGCTGCAGCCACCATCACTGCCCAGCTATACTTTTTATAATAAAAAATTAATGCTGGGTTGGGGATTTAGCTCAGTGGTAGAGCGCTTGCCTAGCAAGCGCAGGGCCCTGGGTTCGATCCTCAGCTAGAAAAAAAAAAAAATTAATGCCAACGGGCAGTGGTGGCACATGCCTGTAATCCCAGCACTCTGGCCTACACACACACACACACACCCCAGAAAAGAATGAACTCTGTCTACATCAGGAATCCACATCCACCACATCCAGCCTGTCTTGGTCCTGGGAAAGGAGCCCATACCATATCGGATTCCAGGTCATAGTCATCACTGTTGCTGTCGCCGCCCTCCCAACGCTGCAGCACCTTCTCTTTGTGCTCTCCATTCACCTTAGAGTTCATGGCAATGGCCGAGTCAGTGAACTTGTCTGTGTGGCAAAGTGAAGAGCAAGAGTCAGCTGATACATCTTTTTTCTTCCCACCTTCACGCCCTGACACCGTGTAGTTTCAGTTAACAAAGCAGATTTTTAAAAAACAGTAGATTTAGATTTTTATGTTTGTATTTGGCAACAGGTAGGAATATTAAATGACACATCTAGATGGGGTGGCAAATGCCAATAATCCCAGCACTCAGGAGGCAGAGACAATTTGATGTCTATGAGTTCAAGGAGGCCAGCCAGTCAGGGCTACATAGAAAGGCCCTACCACACAAAACAAAACACCCAAATCACAGATCTAATAAGAATTCTAAAGCAGCCGGGCGGTGGTGGCACACGCCTTTAATCCCAGCACTCGGGAGGCAGGGCCAGGCGGATCTCTGTGAGTTCGAGGCCAGCCTGGGCTACAGAGTGAGATCCAATACAGGCACCAAAACTACACAGAGAAACCCTGTCTCAAAAAAATAAAATAAAATAAAAAGAATTCAAAAGCAAAAGTTAAAAACTAAACAAGGGGCCGGACGATGGTGGTGGTGGTGGTATTGGTGGTGGCGGCGGCGTAAAAACCCTGTCTCGAAAAACCAAAACAAACAAACAAAAAAACCTAAACAAGGGAATCAGGAATAACAGTCATAATTCACTGAACTCTATTAGACATCAAGATATATTTTCAAGATGGAACACTCAATCATCTCTACCAAAAAAGGTGCTAGAAAGATAATCAAGTCAGCATGGTGAACCTGTGGACTTCCTTCTACTCGGTGAGCTTGACACACAGTCTAGCACAATACCTTTAGTAGCATAATTGAAGTCAACATTTCGGAAATGGACAAGCAGCACATCACTTGGTTTAAACACCATAGTGTCCACAATGTCTTCCCGCCGAGGCCCGCCTGCTGGCTCAGATGCTTTCCGGTGTACTGCGTCTACTGCCAGTTCAAACTACAAAAGCCCCATTCCCAACATTCCAGGTCAGTATCAAAGAGGGGGGAAAGACTGTTTCTTTCTTACCCTTTCTAATCTTTCAACACCAAATTCTCACGTTGCCCCGCCTTTTTCAACACTAGCCAGAGACCTTAGCAAAAGCCTCAAACCTGTCTTGTGTCACCCAACACACATGCTCAGTTTCATTCTCTTCCTCAGGTTCAGAAGTAAGCTAATTTGAGTACACTGACCTTTGAGCTCAGAGTCTTGAAAATGCCCTCATAAGTGGTACCATTCTTCACCTTTACATCACAAGTGGAACCCTGGAAAGGTGGAAGATTAAGTCACTGCCAGGAACAGAAACAGCCATTCCTCAAATACCCGAGTTAACGCTCTCTCTTACCACCACAGCCGTCAGGAAATGCAGCATCCTGGAATTGTTATAGACACCTTCAAACACCTGTCACACAAGGGAAAAACAGGTAGCAGGTCAGGACTCTGTTTCTTACCAGACTGCCCCTTATTATTTTAATTGAGTGTCTCCAAAGGAGGGGGAAAAAAAGACACTCACAGGTGACTGATCCTTCCAACAAAGCCTCTGCTGTCTGTGGTGAGCTGGGACTGTTGCATGTAGACTTGGGTTTCCTTGAGGGGACAGGAGAGTGGTGTAGGAGGGCACTGCAGTGTCAGGATAGCACACTGTCACTGTCCCCTAGTTTGAGAAGGAGGTACTGCTGCAGTCTGGACAGTAGCCAATAGACTGGCTTTGGAAAAACAGTGGCATCTCCAGGGTTGAGTGAGGAGGGCTGCTGATTGATTCTGACAGGTCACTTTGCTTCTTACTATTGGGCATGCCAGGTATCTGTGTGAGGGTTAGGACTATGAACTTTACCCAATCAACTGACTTGGCTTTAACTGGTGTACTCATGGGGCTTCTGGATTTTTTTAGGCAGCTGTTTAGGGCTCTGCCTGTTTGCTGTCTTAAGTTGGAGAATGCCCATCTTGTGGCTTGCTATAAAGCTATAAGGAAAAATATTGCATGTATTTTGTACACCTCATTCCATGGATGTTAGCTGTTAATTTAAAAAGGCTGGGATGGCATTACAGAAATAACATGTCTTGTCTCTTACAGAACAAATCTACCAGTACTCCCACTTCCCCTGGCCCCCGTACTCACTCAACACCTTCCATACCGGTGCTGACAGCAGGCCAGAGCGGGCTCTACAGTCCCCAGTACATCTCATATATACCTCAGATCCACATGGGACCAGCTGTGCAGGTAGGAGAGAGACTAGGGGAGCCAAGGAGAGTGCTGGGAGTCCAGCTCAGTCTTGTTTCCAACGTTGATGAGCGACCTGTTGAGCCCCAGTTCTTCTCCTTAGGCACCTCAGATATATCCATATCCTGTATCGAATTCGGTGCCTGGGCAGCAGGGCAAGTACCGGGGTGCAAAAGGTGAGCGAGGTTGTTGGGAAGGACGGTTGGAGCTGCCTAGTGCCTCCTGGCACTTGAAGCTTGAGCTTTGTTTGCACTTGCACTGTGTACCCTCCACCACAGGCTCACTTCCCCCCCAGCGCTCAGACCAACACCAGCCAGCTTCAGCCCCTCCGATGATGCAGGCTGCTGCTGCTGCTGCTGGCCCACCCCTGGTGGCTGCCACACCTTACTCCTCCTACATCCCCTACAACCCACAGCAGTTCCCAGGCCAGCCTGCCATGATGCAGCCCATGGCACACTACCCTTCACAGGTACAGAGTCCACCTCTGAGGGAGCAAACCCGATTGAGGGGAACTGGGTTATTCTGAGTGCGGTGGCCAGCTATGGGCTTGGCAGTGTCCAGTCTGTAACAAGGCATTGAACCCTTGCGTTCAGTTGTTCCCTCTGAGTTAAGGTGGTTTGGATCTATAAGTCATCTTACAACTATTGAGGGCTCAGGCAGCTCATGGAAGCTGACAGGACATATCCAGGCTGCTCTGCTTACCACTTTGTTCTTCACCAGCCGGTGTTTGCCCCTATGCTTCAAAGTAACCCACGAATGTTGACATCGGGAAGCCACCCCCAGGCCATTGTGTCATCCTCCACTCCTCAGTACCCCTCTGCAGAGCAGCCTACCCCCCAAGCCCTCTATGGTGAGTTTGGTGCCTACTCCTTCACTGGGCTGTGCCTCTATCCGTTTGAGGTGTTCAGCACTTCGTCTCATTCCTTCCTACTGCAGCCACTGTTCACCAGTCCTATCCACACCATGCCACGCAGCTCCATGGCCACCAGCCGCAGCCGGCCACCACGCCTACTGGGAGCCAGCCACAATCCCAGCATGCGGCCCCCAGTCCTGTTCAGGTGCCTGTAATGTGGGGAGGGGGTGGGGGGTTGAGTGGTTGGGCCAGGAATGGGTGGCTGGAAGAGGGCTAGATAGAGCTGGGTCGTTCTTCAGCAGAGAAACAGGTGAGCAGGTGATACTCATACTTCCCTTCCACTCCGGCAGCACCAGGCGGGGCAGGCCCCACACCTGGGCAGTGGACAGCCACAGCAGAATCTGTACCATCCCGGGGCCCTAACAGGCACGCCGCCTTCTCTACCACCGGGACCTTCTGCCCAGTCCCCTCAGAGCAGCTTCCCCCAGCCAGCTGCTGTGTATGCCATCCATCCCCACCAGCAGCTGCCCCACGGCTTCACCAACATGGCCCATGTTACCCAGGTAGGAACCCAGGGATGCCCTAGGATGTGCGGTAAGGGTAGTCCTGTTGCAGTACCGCTTGGCAGTGCTGTTTGATAAGGGATCTCAAAAGTGTCCTGTCCCACTGAGCACAGAAATTCATTCTCTCCACAGGCCCATGTCCAAACTGGAGTCACAGCAGCCCCGCCCCCACACCCCGGGGCACCCCACCCGCCCCAGGTGATGCTGCTGCACCCCCCCCAGGGCCATGGGGGGCCCCCCCAAGGCGCGGTGCCCCCGAGTGGGGTGCCTGCACTCTCAGCTTCCACACCCTCACCCTACCCCTACATCGGACACCCCCAAGGTGAGCAGCCTGGCCAGGCGCCTGGATTTCCAGGAGGAGCCGATGACAGGATTCGTGAGTTCTCGTTAGCTGGGGGAATTTGGCATGGAAGAGCTGAGGGGCTGCAGGTGGGGCAGGATGCACGGGTTCTGGGTGGGGATTGAGGGGTCTTGGAGGCAGGGCTGTCCCAGAGGGCGCCCGCCGACCCACACCTGTCTGTGAAGTATGTAGGGTGGGCAGAAGCCACAGTCGCCGCCGCCAGGGGCTTGCTCCTGGCTCTGTCCTTTGCTTCCCTCCGTCCTCGCTCAGTTGTGATCCAGCAGCCCCCCTCCCCACTGCCTCCCCAGCTCTCAGTGACCCCGACTGTCTCCTGACTTAGCCGAGGTAAGGTCAGCGCAGCAGACAGGGCCAGACTGGGGCGTGGGGGGCTGAGCTGGGCAACTGAGTAAGGGCTCTCTGGCCTACTGGGAAACAGCGATTGACCTGTGCTTCTGACAGCCCCCTGAGACTCCTGGAGGAGCCGCTCCTCCCCACCCCCCACCCCCCTGGACGCAGCATTGACAGAGGGACAGCTGCTCGGGTTCTAACGCTCCTGCTCTCTCTCTCTCCCCTCCAACCAGTTCACTCTCATCCCTCCCAGCAGCTCCCCTTCCACCCCCCGGGGAACTGAAGATTGTCCTGGCCGCGACCTGAGACCTCCATGAGTGGAGGGAAGAGTGATCTATGTCTCTTCCCCCAGCAGCTCGGACCAGTCCTAGCCCCGCCCCCAACCCCTTTCCCTTGGGGAGCTGGGGAAATCTGCCAAGCACCTTGAATGGGAGGGGTCCTTGAAGTGGGCAGGGCTGGGGTCCAGCGGGGGTGGGGGAGGTTCCTGCTCTGCCCCTGCCGGGTCCCACCCAGTCTTGTCCTCCCATCCTCTCATCTATTCCCCCCCGCTGGAGACGGAAGATCTTTTATTTTCTATTATTTATAACCTCAGACTTGGGCCCCCTGTTCTTCCCCATTAACTTGAGTATCCTGTGTGAGAGACCGACAGACAGATGCCTCAAGGACTTTTACTTTTTATTACATAAAAAAAATTTAAAAAAATAAATAAAAAAAATAAAATTTTAAACTAACTTAACCTGCCTGTAGTTTTGCTTCTTAAAAATAAATAAGGGCTGGGCAGTGGTGGCGTATGCCTTTTTAATCCCAGCACTTGGGAGGCAGAGCCAGGCGGATCTCTTGAGTTCTGGGCTACAGAGAGCAAGCTCCAGGACAGGCTCTAGAGCTACACAGGGAAACCCTGTCTCGAAAAATAAAAAAAAATCAGGTTTCGGTTTTTGTCTTTTTCCCCCATCCACGTAAAACTTACATGGTCGTTTTTTGCCTGTGTGTGTATGTGCCACACGGGTACTAGCAACGAACCCCAGGTCCTCTGCAAAAGCAACAGGTGCTCTTAACCACTGAGCCATCTCCAGCCCCACCAGAGGTGTTCTTTTGCTTCTTTGGTCTGGGTCTCTGTGTAAGCAGTTCTAGAATTTTTGCTCTGTAGACCAGACTGGCCTCAGATTCACCTGCCTCTGCCTCCCAAGTGCTGGGATTAAAGGTGTGCACCGCCACTTTGAGGCAGGCACCAGAGATGTTAAGGAGGCAGTTTAGAATTCTGTGACCTAAGCTTGGTTAACAGTCTATTCTCCCAGGACTGAAGATGGGGGTGGTGCTTAGTGGTAGAGATACTTGCTGTGGGGAGGGTAGGAAAGCCCCCAGAATCTGGGCATGGCTGTGTATTGGTGAATGAAAGGGATGGAGAAATGGAAGGCTGACATTCTGGACAGATGGTAAAGGAAAGCAATAAACAGGTGAAGCTGGAAATCAATGGCAGGTTTAATATGCAGAACTGGAGAGTGCGCTGTCCTTGAACACTTCATGGGAAGATTTCAAGTTTTGTCATCTGGGTAGTTAGCTCAAAACTTGTAAGGCAATTTAGCTTTGTGACAACAGGAACTGCCCTGGATGGTACTTTTTCTTTGTGGTTTTCCATATATTCTTTCCTGTCTGCTCCTTAGGCTGGAGCTATAGGAAGCTTCTTTGGTACTGAATGACTAAGTTTTTTGGTTTCTCAAAACAGATGTCAGACTGGACCTAAGAACATTGACTCCTGAGTGCCCTAGTATCTTGTCTGAGTTTCTGGGCTCCTGAGACAGGCCCTCAGGTAGACCGACCATGCTGGCCTGTCCTCCTGCCTCTGCCTCCGTTACAGGCACATGCTCTCATGCCTATCTAGGCTTTGTTTTTTCCAGCTGTTTCCCTCTTCTATGTTTTTCTAGTACTGAGGTTAGAACCCAGGACCAAGAACCTAATAATCTAGAGATAAAATATAACAGGTAACCCAGGCATTAACCTAGTAAACACAGTAGGGGAAAGATGATTAACACCTGAGCTGAGCCTACAGCGGCTCCAAGTGACAACCGGACTTTTTCCCAATCTAGGAAAACCACACACAGTTGTATTTTGCTGGAAGTCATACAAAGCTCACTGAATTGGGTTTTTCTCAAGCTGGCACAGCACTGATGATGGCTTTGAGTCTGAGCTTGTCTGGCATGTATGTCAGAATGAAACTCCAATGGCTCTGGGGTTCTCAAATGCAGTGCTCCTCCAGGTCCTCTACTTAGACAGAAGGCACAAGACACAGGTCAGTATTGACGGAACAGTTTATTTGCCTACCTCTCCCGGCAGGCCACTCCTGAGCAGAAGTGTTCATAGCTGTACTCTGGGTGCAGCTTGTGTCCACAGGAGGGACTCTGGCCAAGGCAGTTCTAAGCTCAACAACCTGAGCAGAAGTCCAGACTCAGCTCCACTTGATGTTCTTGTCCTCTTCGGTCATGGCTGGTAAGTCAGTGACGATGCCAGTGCCAATGGTCTTGTTACCGTCCCTCAAAGTGAAACGCTGGCTTTTCTCTAAGATCATGGGCTGCCGCAAGACGAGGCTGAGCTTCAAGTCCTCTCCAGGCATGGCAAGTTCCTAATGGAGGGAGAAGGAAAAGGCAGTCACCAAGCAAGGTACCTTCACTGTGGAACTGCTGGCAGCCAAGAGATCAAGTCATGGGAAAATGCAACTGGCTGAAGAGCCCTGTCGGGAACAGCTTCATCCTTCCCTCCCAGTTGCTGGACACATGCCGATAGCATGAGAAAGGGAAGGGGCCATGGGCAGGAATTTGGTGTTGGTACAGTTTTAACCAGCAGGATTTTCCTGAGTCCTCCATACTTCACAAAACACAAGGGAAAAACAAAACAAAATGCCCTGTTCTATGGCATACCTGTTTCTCTGGGTAAATGCCAGCGTTGCTAAGCTTAGTCTGGCCCAGGGAATTTCAGTCCTTGCTTTCCAAAGAAAAGGCTGACCAGTGTGTTATGCTACAGCTTTAGGGAGAACTCTCCTTTACTGTTGTTTCCCCCCCCCCCCCCCCCAGACGGTTTCTCTGTGTAGCCCTGGCTGTCCTGGAACTCCCTCTGCAGACCAGGCTGACCTCAAACTCAGAAATCCACCTGCCTCTGCCTCCCCGAGTGCTGGGGTTAAAGGAGTGTACCACCTCCCCCAGGGTTCCACTCCTGTTATGTCCTCTAGCCCCATCATACCTTCCCTGGAGGCAAGATGACGCGGCAGGCCATGTCCCAGGTCAGGGAGAACATGACAGGCATGAAGTGAGATACAAATGGTTTGTGGCGGCCACCCTCCTCCTTGCTGAGGATGTAGACCTAAAGAGGAGGAGCATGGGTAGAATGGCATGGCTGGAAGTCCTGCATCTATGCAAGGGACAACTTGGCCCAACCCTGCCGAACTATCACTTGGAGCTCTCACCTGGGCCTCCACCTTCTGGTGGGGCTGTATGGAGCCTGGCTTGACCATGACCAAGCCACGCCTCAAATCCTCCCGCTTCAGACCTCGGACCAGAGCGCCCAGGTTATCCCCTGCCTCAGCCCTCTCCAGGCTCTTGTGGAACATCTCGATGCCTGGGAAGAAGATGGGAGGGAAGGTACAAGACCTACATGGGAAGGATCATTCTGAGACTGCCCCCACGCTCCGCAGTTTTCCTCCTTATACCTGTCACCACAGTGCGAATGTTCTTGTTATGTCCCAGCAACTCACACTCATCACCCTTCTTCAAAATGCCACGCTCCAGTGTACCTGTCACCACTGTGCCCCGGCCTGCAAAGAGCCAGGAAGGTCACCAGGGACCCCAGGCCAGGTGCTCCCTGTGGGGATGGGGTGTAAGTGAGCACAGGCCTCACCAGGAATAGAATAAACCGACTCCACAGGAAGCAGAAAGGGCTTCTCCAGGTCCCGGGTGGGCACTGGGATGTACGTGTCCACAGCATCCAGGAGCTTCTGCACTGACTTCACACCTAGCTCAGGGTCACGTTGCTGTTGGAGAGAGGTGACAGGGCTAAAATTCTGCTCCTCTCACAGAACGCTGGTCTCGGGGCAGAAGAAAGAAGGCCCCACCCCACCCTCTAACAGCAGCTGCCCCTGCTTTCTTTCACCTCAAGGGCACAGAGAGCAGAGCCTACGATGACCGGGGCCTCCTCTCCTTTATATCCAAATTCCGTGAGAAGTTCCCGGATCTCCAGCTCCACTAGTTCCACCATCTCCGAGTCCTGGACGGCATCTGCCTTGTTCACGTACACCACAACATGCTCCACTCCAATCTGCAAGTGAGAAAGAGGCGGAGATGGTATCCTCAGTTATCTCACTTCTCACTTAACTTCCATCCCACTCAGACCCTGGTACCTGTTTAGCCAGTAGTAAGTGCTCTCGGGTCTGGGGCATGGGGCCATCGTTAGCTGCCACCACCAGGATGCAGCCATCCAGAGGGGCAGTGCCTGTGATCATATTCTGGGTGGAAGAGGAAGAAACTCAGCTTAGTTCCAGGACCTCTCAACTCCGGCATCATCAGTTACTGGTAGCTGTGAAAATCCCCATCTCTGCCACCCACAGCCATGGCCACAAAACCTTGTTCTCACGGCCAAACACCACCACTATCTTACAACCTCCTCCCCTCAAACCTCCACCGACACGAAGCAGGTTCTGAGGGTCCCCAGCAACCCTCACCTTAACATAATCTGCATGACCGGGGCAGTCTGTGTGGGCATAGTGGCGGGCAGCGGTGCTATACTCCACATGAGCTGCATTGATGGTGATACCCCGAGCTCGCTCCTCAGGGGCATTGTCTATCTCCTCGTATTTCTTGAACTTAGCTCCACCTCCCTCAGCTAGAACTATCAGAGGAAGAGAACACACCTCTCAGCTCGGGGCACACGCCTGGATCCCTCATACACGAACGATCTGGGTGGTTAAATCTCTCTAGCCTCCAATTCTTCAAGGAGATAACTTTGCAGGGGGAGGAGGGTAGCGACAAAAAAGAATTGTCCAAGGAGGTCTGTCCTTGTCACTGACGCGTTAACGTCTCCACTGGCAGCGTCTCCTTACAAACCATTCCACACACATAGACAGCCATTCACCGTTTCAGACTGTGCCTCACAGAGCTCTTCCTGCACAGGGGAACCTGTCTCCTGCATCTTCCAAACATCCCTCCTCTGCAGTGTCTTGGCGCCAGCCTAAACTTCAGCGGACTACCGACACCCTACTTCCCCACTCTGGTCCTTCCAGCTGACAGGGCATTGCCCGACGCCCCCACCCCAACCCACCCCAACCTCACTCACTTTTCGTGATGGCCGCTGTCAGGGTGGTCTTGCCGTGGTCCACATGGCCGATGGTACCCACATTCACATGGGGCTTGTCGCGCACGTAGGTCTTCTTGGCCTCCACGGCCAGACCGCGACACAAGAAGGGCGATGCCCGGGCCTTCAGCGGCCGCAGCCGACCTTGCAGCAACGGGGTCGGGCTGGCGCAGAGACCTGCGGGGAGAGGAGCTTGGAGTCAAGGGAGTGGATCGGAACCCCGCTGCCTCGACGCCCCTCGGGTCTCCAGGCTGCCTGCGCCCAACCCGGCCCCTCACCGCTGAAGCGGGGCGTCGCTCGTAGTAGGGTGGCGGCCGCCATTGTGGTAGTACTCGGCGACCGGGACCGAGAATTAAGCACCGGGAACCCGCGCGTGCAGGGAAGGACGGGCACTTGCGACTACAGATCACTTCCGGCGGAAATGAGGGCCGGGAGAGCGGGTCTGGGAGCCTCTAGCCGCCAGTTTTTACAGCCATGGCTACTGATATCCGGGCATGAAGCGGAAGAGGAGGACTCTGGTGTATCGCGGGGAAGGACAGATCGCTTCCACAACTCCGCCTGAGGGGCCGTTTTAGGAGGAGGATGCGCAGCATCCCACAATGCACCAGCGCCCTCAAAGGCTTATGGGCGTTGTAGTCTCCAGGGCGACGGGCGTTAGCTTGGGCTGCGTTCCTTCTATAGGGAAGGAAGATCTCCCAGCCTGTGAGAAGCAAAATTAACTGGAGTAAGGGATGGGGTCCAGAGGGTTCCAGTCCTTGGCCCTTAAATGCCGCCCCTATGTCTCTTGCAGGGATCCTGTGCTTCCTAACATTCCGAAGTCATACTCCAATAGTCCTTTGGTTCCTTGACCAAGGTTTGCTTTTCTCTCCCTCTTTCTCCTCTCTCCCCAACTCTTCTCCCCCCCCCCCCCCTTCTTCCTTCCCAGACAGGGTCTCACTACATATCCCTGGCTAGCCTGGAACTCCCTACGTAGATCAGGCTGGACTTCGACCTCTAGAGAGCCTGCCTGTCCCAGTGCTGGGATTAAGGGTGTGCACTGCCACACCGGTCTAAAAAATTTTTTGGTGGTAGCTCCACCCACCTTATTTTGTTCACGTAGCAATGAAGATGAAGACCAGTTTTGAGAGCTTCTAATAACCTGAGTCTTTTGTCTCCACAGTGGAGCACGAGACGGATACCCAGGAAATGCCTGTTGGCTAAAACAATGAGCGTAAGGGTAGTAATGACTTTGAACTTTCACATCCTTGACTTCCTTGCCTTTCCCGGGGTGATAATAGAAGCTACTTAACTATTGACTTCCTTTCTGAAATTTACCCTCTCAAAGCTCGATTGACAGAATTTGTTCCAGATGCTATAGATTGCCTAAATCCATCTCTAGAGAAATGAGGATTCAAAGTCTAGGCACAAACAAGTAAGCTAGCTGTATCACCCCTCTTATAAAATCTAGAAGGGCCAGATCCAGGCTCAACTGACGATCCAAGCACTTAAGACACTGAGGCCTGAGCACAGATTGAAAAGGCAAAAATAGAGAACAGTGAGTTAAAGTGTTACTAGGATCTTGTGCTAGACTCCCCTTAGTCTTTGCGATGGTTTGATCTAAAGAATTCAGAAGAGGGGCTCAGTGAAGAGCACTCGCTGCCCTTGCAGAGCACCTGGGTTTAGTTCCCAGCACCACAGAGCAGCTCACATCCATCTTTAACTCCAGTTCCAGGGGGTCTGGCACCCTCTTCTGGCCTCTGTGGACTCCAGGCATGCACATAGAGCACTTACACAATACAGGCTTATACATACAAATCTTTAAAATTTTTTCAGAAGAGCTTGTCTAGCAAGCACAAGGTCCTGGGTTTGGTCCTCAGCTCCGGAAATTTTTTTTCTTTTTTTCTTTTTTTTTTTTCAGAAGAGACAGGCAAGTGTCATATAGAATACAGATAGAGTTTATTACACAGTAAAGTGGACCGTGGTCAAGAGATGCAAGTGGACAACATCCAATTAGTACAGCTCATCTCTGGGGTTCTGTTTCTGACAGTAATTCCGGAGACATCGAGTGCTCACATCAAATAAGTCGGTTAATCTGGATGGATTGTGTGTGCCTAGTCCTCCATATCTTGCTGAGAGCTCCTCCATCATGCAGCAAGATATCATCTAGCTGTGCTGTGGTTAAAACACACATCTCCTGTGGTTGGACAGTGTGTGCCGACAGGAGTGTGGTGATATTTTGTTTGTGCTCTAACAAATAAAGCTTGCCTGAAGATCAGACGATGGAGCTACCCATTAGTTAACCATAGAGGTCTGGAGGTCTGTATAGACAGGAGACAGGAAATGATATGGCTGGGCAGAGAGAGGAATATAAGGTGGGCGGAGACAGGAGCTCAGCCCCTTTTCAGTCTGAGATTTTGTGGAGGTAAGAGGTGACTTTGGCGGCTCCTTTACTTCTCTAATATTTCAGCATTTACCCCAATATCTGACTCCGGATTTTCTTTCTTTCTTTCTTTCTTCCTTTCTTTCTTTCTTTCTTTCTTTCTTTCTTTCTTTCTTTCTTTCGTTGTGTTTTTCAAGACAGGGGTTCTCTGTGTAGCTTTGTGTCTTTCCTAGAACTCACTCTGTAGCCCAGGGTGGCCTCAAACTCACAGAGATCTGCTTGCCTCTGCTTCCCAAGTGCTGGGATTAAAGGTGTGTGCCACCACCGCCTGGCTCTGACTCCGAGTTTTTATTATTAAGACCAATTAGAATTTGAGCTACACACATACAAAACAAATTTGAGTTACACACAGCAGACTCTGATGAAAAGGACAAAAACCAGGCAAAGTGATACATACCTAAGACCCTAGCATTCAGGAGGCTCTGGCTGGAAGATGACGAGTTTGAACAGGCCTGGGTTTCAGAACTGTCTCAAAGAGCAAACAGATAGGCTAGGAATGTGACTCAGCTGGAGTGCTTATGCACGAAGCCTTGAATTTGATGCCCAGCAGGGCATAACTCAGTATGGTAGGGCACACCTGTAATCCTAGCACTCAGGAGGTGCAGGCAACACAATCCACCAGAGGATTGATCCTCCACCTCATAAATTTAAGGACACATTAGGATGCATGAAACCCTGCCTCAAAAAAGGTCCAAGGATGGAGTACACAAGACACAGTCTGGTTTGTCACTGTCTCATATTGCCAGAGTCTCACCTCTGCGGCTTTAATACTACATAGAGCTCTAGACTTACAGATTTGCATTGATTTTGCTATAGACTTAGAGCAGCTCAGTGATGGGCCAATGCCTGTAATCCCAGTACTTGATGGGCAAGAACAGGGAGACTGAAAGTATAATGGCACCCTCTGTTACAGAGGGGGGTTGAGACTAGCCTGGGATACATGAAATCCTGTCTCCAAAATACCAATAAAAAGGTGCGGGGCTGGTGAGATGGCTCAGTGAGTGAAGATGATTCTACCAAGCCAAGTAACCTGAGTTCAACCACCGCAGTCCATATGGTTGGATGGAGAGGACCAACTCCCACAGCTGACCTCTGATTTTCACATGCGCACCAACATGTGCCTACACACATATGTAAATAAATAGATGAACAAACAAATGTATTTTTTTAAGTTTTTTTGTGAGCTGGGTGGTGGTGGTACACGCCTTTAATCCCAGCACTTGAGAGGCAGAGGCAGGTAAATCTCTAAATTCAAGGCCATCCTGATCTACAGAGCAAGTTCCAGGACAGCCAAGGCTATTGTGAAATATTAGTTTAAGACATGTTCCACTTGTTTATACTGTTGAATATTTGTTTAGTGATACAAGCATGTGGTGCCTTCTTTTATGTTGCATTTGTTTAACTTTGTGAAGCTGTGTGACTCGGCCTGCCTAAAACACTTTCTTGGTTTAATAAAGAGCAGAACTGCCAAGAGCTAGGCAGCAGAAAGGACAGGTGGGGCTGGCATGCAGAGAGACTAAGTAGGAGAGGTCTAGGAAAGAAAGAAAGAAGGGAGGAGCAAGAAAAGGCGAAGGAGAGGAGGAGGCCAGGGGCCAGCCACACGGCCACACAGCCAGCCACAGGGCCACACAGCCAGCCACAGGGCCACACAGCCAGCCACACGGCCGCACAGCCACGGAGTAAGAAGGGAAGAAGGATATGTAGAATAAATAAAGATAAAAAGCCCAGAGGCAAAATGTAAAGAGAAACAGGATAATTTAAGTTATAAAAGCTGGCTAGAAACAAGCCAAATTAACGCCACATGTTCATAAATAAGAATAAGTCTCTGTGCTCTGTCTCTCCCCGCTCTTGCCAGAAGTACCACACACACCCCTCTCCCTCTCTCTTTTTATCTCTCTCTCTCCTTTATTCTTCCCTCCATTCCCTCTACCCTCCCCCTGAATAAACTTGCCACGTGGATGTCACATCTGCTGTGTGAGTAACTTCTCATCATACCATGCTGCTATCTGTGGTGTCCGCATGGAGTGCCTCATCCACCTTGGGGCACCTTGACCCAACCAGCCAAGGCCCCTCAGGAGCCATATCATTACATTGGTACTGTGTGACTTGGATAGACCCTCTGGCAGCTCCTCACTTACCAGGATCCTGGACCCAATCTACCCACAACGGCTCCACCAGCTTACTTAATCACTCACCACCCCATCTACCAGCAACAATCGCCTTGAAGCAGTTATGGAAGAGAATACATTGTCCTGTGCTCCCTGTTTCCAAAACAGGCTAGAAGGCTAGCCAGTGACCCTAGGTCTCTGAAGAAGATTACGAGGCACCACGATGTCTCCACCTAGGTGATGGCAAGATGTTCCAATGTGATACCTGCCACCAAGACCCAGCCAGACTGTGGACAACCAGCAGGACATCAGAGAATTGATTGCACCCCTTTTGTCTATACAAAGTAAGATCAGTCTTCCATAAGTTCCTCTTCCACAAGAACAACTCCCACCTTATGGACCTGGTGGCCAAAGGTTGATACTTCTGCCTCCAACAATGTGGAGATGTGGGTATGGACTGGTCCCTGCCATTTTTAATAGATTTAAAAGCTGCTTGGTCTGCACTCAGATGTGATTTATCCTCCTCAGATCTCTGATTCCATTTGATGACCAGCTTTGCTTCAGCTGCCTTCTCATTCTCTCTATAAAATTCACAGGTCTCCCTCTCCTAGGGCTCCTACTAGGTCTAGACACAATTTACCTTGTTACCAGATCAGATAAACTCACAGAACAGATTTCAATGTAACTTTTTACTACTGACTGCTCTCAGTATCTCCTGGAGAATTAGATAAAAGAAACAGCTTTAAGGTTTGTTTATATGAAGGTAGGAAAGCTGTCCCACTTCTTTCTGTTCACTTACATCTTCTTCCAAGATCTGATGGTGTTTAGGGAAGCCTCCCTCCTCCTCCTTCACTCACCCAACCACTTCCACTCAGTAAATTTCCCCTGGTTATTGATTTACAGAAATGTTCATATCATTTAACCCAAAGCCTTAGCCTTTTGCTATGACACCAAGATGTAAATCTGTTCCAGTTGTTTTACTCACTTACAGGTTCCTGCACAGGTCCACCCCTCCTGCCAGATCTGTGCCAAGATCAACCCTCAGGGGCTCTTCAGATACATCACCAGCACCTGCACCCACTCTGAGGATGTCACTCACCAACCGAGGATGTCAACTGGGCAAATACTGACAGGTTAACTTCACCCACATGCCCACTCATAAAAACTCTGTTATCTCCTAATTTGTTGACACTTTTTACAGGATGAATAGAGGCATTTCCACCTCCAGAGAAACAGCAGATGTGATGGCTCCTGTACCCCTGATTTGGCATGCCATTCCCCCAAGCTCCTGGAGCATCACTGCTACAACCTGCCTTCTCAGCTCCTTTAAGGAACAGATGCCTGAGATCTGTACACTTGAGATCTCCATGATGACAGCTAACTGAATGCTTCTTCATTCACACCTCCCGCCATGCCATGCGTGACTCCCATCTTCCCCTCCCCACTTCGCCCTTGTCAGCAGAAAGCAGTCTCAAGATTTTGGCACCCTTATTCCCCTCCACTTGCTATCCATAACTCACCTTTTTATAGTAATAAAAACAGAAGAATGTTAGCATTCTGACCTGCCCCTTGGAAACCTGCCTAGCATCGTGACATCATCTTACGTTAAATTCCCCTGAAGAGGAAAAAACTCCTCCCCTCCCCTACTTAGCAGAGATAGCACCTCTCCCTTTCTCTCTGTCCTTCTCTCTCCCCCCTTTCTTCTTCTATCCATTCCCTCTACCCTCCCCCCAAATAAACTTGCCACATGGAAAAAGAAAGAATAAGTCTTCTTGTATTTATTTGGGAGCTGGGTGGTGGGCCCTCAAAGAATAGGGGGGGAAAAGGTAAATTTTGGCATTCCAATGTGAGGCCCCAATTTCCACAGAGCCAGAGAAAGGTGAAAAATAAAACAAAAAAGGTATGGCTCCTTTAAGAAACTCTGCCATACAGCAGAGCAGTTAAAACAGCTGTTCTCTCACTAATTAGAAACAGGAAAGTAAAATGCCTGCTGGCATTCCAGAGCTGGCGGGTTTGAATGCAGTCCTTGGTCACCTACTTCCAACTGCGCCCTCAAGCTTTAGGCATGGCTCCCAAAGACCCGAGAAGTGGGTCGAGCCAGCTGCCAAAGCTGTGGCGGAGGTCCCAGCCACTTGGCAATTTAGAGGCTGATGTGGTCAAAAAGACTAGAGAGAGAGAGTAAAGCAGATTCAGACACAAACAAACAAACAAACCAACAAACCTCTAAACAGGTTACAGTGTGTTTAAAAATGTGTGTAGCCTTAAGGAAAAAAGAGAAAGAATATAGACAGACATAGAAAAAATAGTTTATAAATAATAAAGTAAAAACCTTTAAAGAGAGTAAAGTAACAACAACGAAAAAGAATAACCATGTAGGCATGGGAAATACACAGAAAGTCTGGATCCTGTGTGGTCTTGTTTGTCTTTGAAGTTTTTGATTGCTGGTAAGCTGCTAAGAGACATGGGATTGAAAGAGGAACAGCTGAAATAAACCAGCCTATATATTTTAAGAATGCCTTAACTTTAAAATGGAAGTAAAAAAAAATGCATTTGCCAAATGAAAGTAAAAAATGCTGTGGAGAAGAGGTAATGTTTTTGTTTCCACAGGAAACAAGAGGCTTGTGGATACCTTCAGTATTAATATGGATCAGTTTTGATCAAGGGAGACTTCCTGAATCTTGACAGATGATATATATCAACAAAGGTTACAGCTGGTCTTCCTGGGGCTTGGCCATTATCTCAATTTTCTCAGGGATCCCCAAAGATGCCAGTGTCCACAGACAGCAGGGAGCAGTCTAGAGAACACCAAGCCCACATTCCCAAGAGGTGGAATGTAGGAATGTGGGTGGGTTGTTGTTGTTGTTGTTGTTTTGTTTTTTTTTTTGGGTGGATTATGGATGTTTGTTACTATTTAGGGGAATGTAGGAATGTAAGATAAAAAAGACAACTATTTTTTTAAAAGATTTTTTTTTTTTTTTAATTTATTATGTAGACAATGTTCTACCTGCATGGACGCCTACATGCCAGAAGAGGGCATCAGATCCCATTTTAGATGGTGGTGAGCTGAGGAGTTGTCAAGGTAAGAAGTGGCTGTGGCTTGTTCCTTTGTCTCTCTGATCTTTCAGCATTTACCCCAATCTGAGCTTTTACTATAAGACCATTTAGGATTCATACAACACCTGGCATTCAAGTTTTGGGGCAGGCAGGAATTCACGAAAAATGCCACTTACCTATGGCTTTGCAGCCACTGGCTCAGACCAGAACTACATTCGACCAGAGTCTCCACCCACCTGGGCTGGAGTCCCCACCCTGCTGGCTAAGTTTCTGTTGCAGCCTCTCTGCAGCAAACTCCATAGGTTTGGGGCTCCAAAAAACCACAGGAGTTAGCTGCTTTCACACATTTTTTTCCCCCCTGTGGAAGACAGCTGACTCCACAGGAGGAAGCCCAAGTCCAGGCCCAGGCCCGGGCTCAGGTTCAGACCCAAGCTCAGGCTCAGGCTCCAGACACACGGGAATTAGCCACTTTTGCACGTTTCCCCATGCAGATAGCTGGCTTTTTCAATTATTTCCTCTCCCAGCCGATTATAGAAGGATTAATAAACTTTTATGACCATACTCTAATAATTGTATTCTCAATTAGCTCTCTAGTACTATATATTATTACACTATATTAACTACAAAATTAACACACACAAGTATGTTAACTAATATTAACTATAAAATCAACATACACAAAACACAAGGACCCCCTCCTTGGGCTGCTACCACACCAGGTAGCTGCCTCATTTCACCGACATCTGAAATGTCATTGTCAGCAGTTATGTTGAGTCAATTGGGATTTCTTAAAAGAGGGGATTAGTTAAAAAAAAGTTTTTTTCCTCACATTAAAAAAAAAAATAGGAAACATCCTTACAATGGAAGACATTTGGTCTCTGACTATACATTAAATGGTATGAAAAGGGAACAATTAAATGAAAGGATAATTAACATAGATGGAATTAATGTAATGTCAATTATAAACATTATCAGTTTGAGCATTTTTATTTTAGCTTTTTTTTGTTTTTTGTTTTTTTTTTTTGGTTTTTTGAGACAAGGTTGCTCTGTGCAGCTTTGTGCCTTTCCTGGAACTCACTTGGTAGCCCAGGTTGGCCTCGAACTCATAGAGATCTGCCTGCCTCTGCCTCCTGAGTGCTGGGATTAAAGGCGTGTGCCACCACCGCCTGGCTATTTTATCTTTTAAAAAGTTGATTTATATGAATGCCAAGTTGGTTGATAGAAGTGCCAAGATACAAGTCTTAGAAAAACCTGTTAAAACATATGGTAGAGATATTCAGGCCCAGACACAGGAATCTAAAGGAGAAACAATTTCAGCATTGCATTATAAGGTTACAGAGAAACAGCCTAAGGCTTTCAAACAGCCAACTTTAATTATCCAGTCACCTAACAGGAACTGCCAAATGATAGATATACCCAAGTCTGTGTATGAGCTAATTGGACTCCTGTGCAAATGTTAGATTTGAGGAGATTTAAAGAAGTGATAGTCTCATATGATATGCACTCACCTTTTGTGAGGCAGATGTTAAACTCATGGTCAACTTGTAATAGAATTATCCCTCAAAACTGGAAAGATTTGGGTATAGCAATCTTAGAGGCTGGTCCTCAATTACAATGGAGGACATGGTGGAAGGATGAGGTTAAGACCATTGAACAACAGAGTAGGACTAGAGGTCTTGAAATCTCCCCAGATCAACTTCTTGGAGGGGACAATTATGCTGATATACAAAGAAAATCTTTATACAATGACTACACTCTCTTTATGCCACACAGCAGCTTTGAATGCTTGAGACAGAGTTGAAGAAGTAGGAAAGAAAACTGAGTCATTTACTAAAGTTATACAGGGCCTAAAAGAAAACTTCACTGATTTCTTACAAAGACTGACTTCTGCAGGAAATAGAATGATACCAAATTCAAAAGCTAAACAAATAATAATTGAAATGGCTTTTGAATATGCTAATGCACAATACAAAAGGGCAATTAGGCCATTAAATGCAAGATCAGCACCCTTGGAAGAATGGATCCAGGATACAATCAATATTGAATCTCATGACCATGATGATGCTTGGATAGGAGAGATGACTTCCAAAGGTTGGAAGAAAAATAGTAATGTCAAATGTTTCAATTGCAGTAAACAAGGTCACCTAAAAAGGGATTATAAATAGGGCATTCCTGGAAACAATGTTTTTTCAAGGAATAATTCCAACAGAACACCCCCTCTCTTCTGGATTATGCAGAGTGTATGGCAAAGGCAGACACTAGACTAACAAATGTAGATCAACAGGGGACAGACAAGGTAATCCCTTGCCTTTGCTGTCAGGAAACTCCATAAGGGGCCTCTCACAGGCCCCCATGGCAAATTCAGTTCAGTCCTTCCCTGCCAGTGTAGAAGAAACCCCTTCTCAGAGCAATTAAATAACCAAATGCCTATTGTGAAAAACCATTCTGCTCTGGATGATAGAACAGCTACAGAAGAGAGAACAAAAAATTTGTGAGAAACTATAAATTGAATTTATTGGCAAACTTCTATAAATGAACAAAGACTAAAATTAAAAATATGAATAAATGATGTTATCATTGAAGGTCTTGCAGACACAGGTGTGGATGTAACAATAATTGTACCAGAATCTTGGCATCCAAATTGGCCTCTTCAGGAGGTAAATGTTCAGCTTTTAGGGATTGGAACATTGTCTCAGGTAAAACAGAACATGATATGGGTCAAATGTATAGGACCAGAAGGACAGAGAGGAAAATTGAAGCCATATGTAGCTAATATAGCCATGAATTTATGGGGACATGGTTTGTTACAGCAATGGAATATCCAGATTAACATTCCTCCAATCTCAGAAACAATCCATAAACTAACATATGTTTCTGGGAAAAAAATATTAGAAGGTATTATAAAGAACAGCCACCGACCATCCAGATTGTATAAGAATAAGGCACAAGAGCTGCTGATCTTTCAAAGACACCAACAGCCCTACCTTTAAAATAGTTAACAGACAAGCCTGTATGGGTTCAGCAATGGCCTTTAACAACAGAGAAAGAGCAGGCCTTAGAACAACTGGAACAAGAGCAGTTAAATACTCAGCATATTGAGGAATCAACCAGTGTGTGTGTGTGTGTGGGGAGGCTATGTAGCCATGTACTAGTAAAGATGGCCCCAAGGAAAAATGTAGAGGGTGGAATCAAAGTTGATTACAAAAAGATATGATTGGAGCTTCAGGTCAAGAAAGATGATGTCAGTACATGATTCCCTTGTGGGCAACACTGTAACTACTGTAGACTCAGTGCATGATTGGGTAACCTTCAAGCTGATTGGCCCAACAAGACATTTACCTCCACCTCCAACCTTGTTTTCTTTATGCTTTAAAAGAGATTGCTGTTTTTTAAATAAATGAGTCCTTGACTGATTGGCTCCCTGCTGCATCTGATTGTCTCCTGGGAAAAAGGGAGGCTGGAGAACAGGTGAGTGGCACACTTACCTTTCCTTGGTTCCAGGTCATCCCTTCTCTGGAGACCTAAGTTCCCGGTGGGGTAGGACCCCACAAACCAGCCCTTGGAATTCTCCTGTATTTGTTATTAAAAAGAAATATGGTAAGTGGAAAATGGTAACAGATCTAAGAGCTGTTAACAAGGTAATTCAGCCAATGGGCTCTCTACAATCTGGAATTCCTTTGCCTACTCTGTTACCTAAAGAATGGCCTCTTATAGCTACTGATTTAAAAGACTGTTTCTAGGGGCTGAAAGATGACTCAGTGTTTAAGAGCACTGACTGCTCTTCCAGAGGTCCTGAGTTCAATTCCCAGTAACCACATGGTGGCTCACAACCACCAGTAAGGAGAGCTGGTGCCCTCTTCTGCCTTGCAAGGACACATGCAGGCAGAACACTGTATACATAATAAATAAATAAATCTTTTTTAAAAAGATTGTTTCTTCTCAATATCCTTACAAGAAAAAGATAGAGAAAAATTTGCCTTCACAGTGCCTATTTATAATAATTCTCATCCTGTAAGAGATATCAATGGAAGGCTCTTCCACAGGGAATGTTAAATAGCCCACCCCTGTGTAAATATTTTGTATGACACCCATTGGAAGTAATATGTAAGCAATTTCCTCAATCTCTAATTTGCCATTACATGGATGACATTTTACTAGTTGATTCAAATGTAGATACTTTAGAAAGAATGTTTGAAGAAGTAAAGAAAATGTTACCTTGTTAGGGTTTACAAATTGCTCCTGAAAAAAAATGCAAAGAGGAGATTCTATTAATTATTTAGGATATAAAATAGGTCTATGAAAATTTAGACCACAAAAGGTATAAATTAGGAGAGATTGATTATGGACTCTTAACAACTTTCAAAGATTGTTAGGAGACATTTCCAATCTACATTCCACTATTGGGGTAAAAAAATGATGAACTGAGTAATTTGTTCAAAACCTTAGAGGATGACAAGGACTTAAATAGTCCAAGAGAATTATCAGTTGAAGCTGAGAGAGAATTGGCTTTGGTGGAAAAGAAAATAGAGGATGCACGTGTGGATCCAAAGCTTTATTGCATTCTGGTTATTTTACTCTCTACACATTCTCCTACAGAAATATTAATGCAGAGCAAAGATTATCTTAGAATAGATCTTTTTGCCACATAAACAGAGTAAAAAATTTAAAACTTATGTGGAAAAAAATCTGAGTTGATTCTCAAAGGAAAATTGAAACTTCATCAGTTAGCAGGAATAGACCCAGCAGAAATTATAGTATCTTTTTACTAATGAAGAAGTTGATAAATTATAGGTAGAAAGTGAACCTTGGCAAAGAGCTTGCAGTAATTTTTTTGGGGGGAGAGATTAACAACAATTATTCCCAAAGCAATAAAATTCAATTTATAAAGAGAACTAACTGAATCCTGCTTCACATTGTACAGGAAACACCAATATCTGGAGCCCCTACATTTTATACAGATGCAAACAAACAAAGAAGACAGGTTATAAATCAGAAAATTTAAGTAAAGTGGTTCAAAGTCCTTATAATTCTGTCTAAATATCAGATCAGAATTATATGCCATTCTGATGGTATTAAAGGATTTTTTCAGAACCTCTCAACATAGTTACTCTCAGTATGCCAAAAGAGTAGTCTTACATATTGAAATTGCATAATTTATCCCTGATGACTCAGAATTAACGTCATTATTTATTCAGTTACAAGATATAGTCAGGAATAGGAATCATCCCTTATATATAACTCACATCTGATCCCATATGTGTCTGCCAGGCCCTCTAGCACAAGGAAATGATGAAATCAATCAACTATTGATAGGAAATGTGCTGGAGGCCTCAGAATTTCATAAAAACCATCATGTCAATAGTGAGGGTTAAAAAAAAGGATTTTTTCTATAACCTGGCAACAAGCCAAGGAAATTGTAAGGAAATGTCCTGCTTGTTCTTTATACAATCAAACTCTACTACCTGCAGGAAGTAACCCAAAGGGTACTGAAAGGTATAAAATCTAGCAGATGGATGTGTTTCATTTTGTAGAATTTGGAAAATTAAAATACGTATACCATACCATTGATACTTATTCAGGATTTCAATGGGCAGCTGCTCTGAGTTCCAAAAAGGCTGATTCTGTAATCACACATTTGCTAGAAGTTATGGCTATCATGGGTATACCTGCACAAATTAAAAATGACAATGCTCCAGCATATGTCTCTGGAAAAATGAAACAGTTTTTTGCTTATTACAATATAAAGCATATTACAGGTATACCACATAATCCTACAGGCCGTGCAGTCATAGAAAGATCAAACCGAACTCAAAAGGATATGCTAAATAAACAGAAAGGGGTAAAAAAAAAACCCAGAAATAGACTGCATAATGCTTTATTAACTGAATTTTCTCAATGCTAATGAGAAAGGAACAACAGCTGCAGAGAGACATTGAATAATAGAAAAAAAACTACAGAGTTAAATCAGCCTATATACTTTAAAGACGTGCTGACCTCAGAATGGAAGCCAGGATATGTGTTACTTTGAGGACGAGGTTTTGCTTTTGTTTCTACAGGAGGAGAAAATCATGGATATAATCAAAATTGATAAAGGTTCAATTTGAACAAGAGAGAACTCTTAATTAGAAGAGGTGATAGTTCATCAACCAATGTGACCATTCAATTCAAACTAATTTATATGACTAACAAATGCTTTCACTTGATCAGATATAACTTGCCAAAAGGGAACCTCCCCAAAGTTAAGGTTGGAGAAGGGTTTTGTTTTTGTCTTTCAGGAAAATGAAGTCTAAGGAATCTGAAGAATACTGGACAAATGAGACATCTGAAGAAAAAGGACAAATCATCCAGAAAAAAATGTCCCACAAAAAAGATTTTCTGCAGTGAACCATGATCACACCTAACAGCAATCTTTGAAGTCTGCAAAAGGATGATGGGACTTCACAACGATAATAGTAATGCCACTAAACTGACAAACACCACTCAAAGATCAGCTTTGGACTACAAACTGCTCAGGACAAATTTGAGATGGCTAGCTGAGATGATACAGCCTCACAGACTACTCTAGCCAGGATTTGAGACAAGCTCTGCACTTTCCCATTATGTAAAGACTGGACAATAAATGATACAGCTACCTCTCCCATGATTTGACAATTAACCCAAAATTTTTCCTTTCAGGATCCCCCTAAATATGCCTTCACAGCAGGAAGTAATTTTAAGAACATGATGCCCATATTCCCAAGGGGTGGGTAGGTGAGTTTTGGTCGTTCAAGAGTTATGGATATTTGTCATTGTTTTGATGGTTGATTACAAGTTGTTATTGGTAATAGTCAGGAAAAAAAGCTAAACAAAGGAGATTAGATTCAGGGTTCTTGTTTAAAAAAAAAAAAGAAAAAATGGGACACTGATATAAGATAAAAGGTAGATTTTCTGAAAAGAAAAAAAGGAGAATATATATATATGAGATAAGATTAAAAAAAAGGTATATTATTGTATCTACTTTTAAAAAGCAACTACTAGCTTAAAATATTTCACACTGGATTGGATTTTTGTATATTGTGTACAAATTATGTATATTGATACAAAGTTGAGATTAATTTTGTTAGACTATACTGTATGTGTATTTCTATTCTTGTTCAAGGTATTGTACCTACACATCTCATTTAACAATATAATGCAAATTGCTAGTCCTTGAAAGTTATTATTACCAACTAATTAGGATATAAAGAAAAGCAAGTTAGTAGTTAGTCATTACAATCAAACTTGTAGCCAGATTAGGTATGTTTTCAAGGTCAAACAGAGATATATTTTAGATAGACAGGTCATCTTCAAACACTTCAGAGAGCTACAGAATATGGCATTTAAGATGTTTTAATAACAGATTCTTTTTTTTTTTATGACAATGAGACATGTCTACTCCTGGCAGCACCAGTCTACTTCAGAGAAGATGATGGGCATCAAAGAAACTCCATATAGAGTTTACTTTCCTTGTGGCAAAAGTTAGCCACTGGACAATAAAGTGCTTTTGCCTCGACTGCTGACAGTATGCTGTCCAAAATGAACAAGCAGGACACAAAAGAAAGGATTGCTGAACCTTGCCAAGACTAGGTAGTAAGGCTCTTTAGAAAATCCTGCTTCACAGAAAAGTCTGTCAGATATCCTTAGGCCTGTAGGCTGATGCCCTAACATTGCAGAGGACCTTGGGTGACTGTCCAGGCAGCCAGCTATTTCTGTCATTTCTCACATTTTTTGGAAGTCACTTGTTTGCACTTCCTGCTTACTCAGTAAATATTATTTCCTTCTTGGGTCTCTGATGGTGTTGAAGACTAGATAGTTATAGTTTTCCTTGTTAACAAATTCAGAAAAGAAATTCATAGCTGGGTGGTGGTGGCGCATGCCTTTTATCCCAGCACTCGGGAGGCAGAGGCAGGCGGATCTCTGTGAGTTCGAGGCCAGCCTGGGTTACCAAGTGAGTTCCAGGAAAGGTGCAAAGCTACACAGGGAAACCCTGTCTCAGAAAACAAACAAACAAACAAACAAAAAAAAGAACAACAATAAAAAAAAAAGAAATTTACTAAAGAGGTATAAAGTGTATAAGTTTGAAAGATGTCAAAAGATAGTTTTCAGTTGGTAATATAAGTTAGGATATAAAAATGAATTAGGTACTGGACGGTGGTGGTTCCCACCTTTAATTCCAGCACTTGGGAGGCAGAGCCAGGAAGATCTCTGTGAGTTCCAGGCCAGCCTAGTCTACAGATCAAGATCCAGGACAGGCACCAAAACTACACGGAGAAACCCTGTCTCAAAAAACAAAAACAAACAAACAAAAAAAGGATTAGGTACAACACTTTGGACTCACCAAAATAGGATAAATAATGGAGTGTTTTCTCTGAATTTGCTAAGTGTTAATGGGCTGGACATTGTTAATGTTATTCTTGAGTGTATATATTGTATATATTGTACTTATTGAATATAGTTTTTCTTATATTAATTATAACCTTCCTATATTATTTTAGACAAAAAAGGGGAAATGTGGTGATATTTGTAATCTAAAAAATAAAGCTTGCCTGAAGATCAGAGGACAGAGCCAGCCACAGAGCTAAACACAGAGGCCAGGCAGTGGTAGCACACACCTTTAATCCTAGCACTTGGGAGGTAGAGAGCCATCTGGATCTCTGTGAGTTCAAGGCCGCCCTGAGCTACATGAGATTGATCCAGTCTAGGAGAGGAACAGAGCCAGGCAGTGATGGCACACACACCTTTAACCCCAGTATTTGGAAGCACACATGCCATTAATTCCAGCACTAGGAAGGTTGAGATAGGAAGTGATGGCTGGGTGGAGAAAGGCACTTAAGGTGTGAGGAGACAGGAACTGGAGGGCCTTTCTGGCTGAGGACTCAGGGACATTCATTCAATCTGAGGATTCCCGGAAACAAGATCGGCTGAGAAGTTGGTGAGTTGAGAATGGCGGCGGCTCGTTCCTTTTTCTCTCTGATCTTTCACCATCCCCCCCCCCACAATATCTGGCTCCAGGATTTTATTATAAGACCATTTAGAATTCGTGCAACAGTCATGGATCCCTATTTTGTTCACAATGACCCTTTCTCTCAAGGCCCAGGAAGAAATCCTAACAAGACTGGTTCAGTTTTTGTGGTTCAACCATATATGGTGGCACACACCTGTAATCCCAACATTACAAAGGCCAGGCAAAAGGACTGCTACTTTGAGTCAGCCTGGACTACAGAATGAGACCTTGTCTCAAGAAAACAAGAAAAATCATGGGGAAGAGTAAAATGAGGAGCATCTTTCTAGAGCAGATTTCTTACATGGAAGAGGAGGATTCAACAGATGGTTCAAGCCAGGATTGTCTGTTCTTTGCAGCCAAGTATACTATAACATACTCTTCTTTGATTCTTTTATTGTTGTCCTTGTTTTGCTTTTTTGAGACAGGGTCTCTCTGAGAAGCCTTAGCTGTCCTGGAGCTCACTCTGTCGACCAGGCTGGCCTCGAACTCACAGAGATCCACCTGCCTCTACCTCCCGAGTGCTGGGATTACAGGTGTGCACCACCACCGCCCAGCTGATACATTCTTCTTATGGCACTTGATACTGAAGCTTATTTCTAGTTTCCATTTCTGTTTGAGGGCGACGTGAGTGGGCTTCTATTTACATCTCTAGTCTATGCACCTGGCCATGTGCGACCTCTGAGTGTTCACATTGGAACTATTAGTGAGTCTGCCCCACAGAGGGACCAGCATCTTGGTCTTACAGAATTAACACATGCAAAACAGAACTCTTGTTTTTCTCACACTCTTATACATTAGAATAAATGGAAAGCCTACTTTCTCCTCCCTTTACCCACACCCACATCTAACCTGCTGCCCATTCTGCCGGGTCTGATTTGCTAGATTATGTTACAGATGTGACTGACCACTTCTTGCTGTATCTCCTGCTAGAACCTGTTCAGTCTTTAGTCATGTCTCATCTACATCACCTCAAGAGCTCTCTTCTGGGCTTCATACATCCCAGTACCTGTCAAGTTCATCCTATGAGTCATTCTGATGAGTTATTTAAAGATTTTTTTTAAGAGTTATTTATTTATTATGTACACAGTGTTGTGCCTGTATGTGTCTCTGCAGGCCGGAAGAGAACAACCAAATCTCATTACAGGTGGTTGTGAGCCACCATGTGGTTGCTGGGAATTAAACTCAAGACTTCTGGAAGAGCAGAAGTCACTGAGCCATCTATCCAGCCCTTAATGTTTTTGTTTTTGTTTTTTTAATGTGTATGGGTTTTAACCTGTATGTATATTTGTGCATCACGTGCATGTCTGATGTCTGAGAAGGCTGGAAGAGGGCATCAGCTCCTCTGGGACCGGAGTTACAAATGGTTGTGGGCCACAGTGTGGATGCTGGAAATCAAACCAGGTCCTCTAGAAAGAAAGTCAGTGCTCTTCACCACTGAGCCATCTTTCCAACCCCTAATTATTATTTTTTTTGGGGGGACAGTTTCTCTGTGTAGCCCTGGCTGTCCTGGAACTCACACTGTAGACCAGGCTATATATTGAGACCCTGTCTCAGTTTAAAAAAAAATGTGTAATGGGCATGAGAAGGGTATCTCAGTGGTGGAATACATGTTTAGTGTGTATAGGCACTGGATTTCATCTTCAGCTCTGTAAAAAATTAGTGTGTGGTTTTGTATATTTGTTTGTTTGTTTGTTTGAGACAGAATTTCTCTGTGTGTATTTCTAGCTGTCCTGGAATTTGCTCTGTAGACTAGGCTTGCCTCAAACTCACAGAGATCAGCCTGGCTCTGCCTTCCAAGTGCTGGGATCAAAGGTGTGTGATACCCAGCTATAATATTTGTTTTGAGTCAGGATCTTTCTATGTAGACCAGGCTGACCTCAAATTCAGAGCTCTGCAGGCCTCTGCTTCTGAAGTTTTGAGATTAGAGGTATGATCCATCATGCCTGCCTGCTAATTGGTATACATTTGTAGTATGTGGTATTGGGTTCATAAGGACATTCTCTTTTTCTTTCCTTTACTTCTTCTTTTCTCTCTCTCTCTCTCTCTCTCTCTCTCTCTCTCTCTCTCTCTCCCGTCTCTCTTTCTCTCCCTCCCTTCCTTCCTTTCTCTTTTTTCTTTCTTTTTCTTTGAGACAGGGTCTCACTATGTAACCCTGGTTAGTCTTGAACTCAGAGAGATCTTCCTGCCTCTGCATCCCAAGTGGAGGAGTGTTGGGATTAAGGGCTTGAGCCACCACCCCCAGCTCATAAGGACATTTTCCTACAAGTCTACAGAGTACTCGGAGCACATTTCCCTTCCAGCCTTTGCCCTTCCCAGTCACCTTTGCTTCGCTTTTACCTCCATGCTATCTAAACTGTATTTATATATCTGTGTATAATTTAAGACCCACAGAGAGAAAACATTACTTGTCTTTCTGTGACTGACTTAAGTCATTTAATATGGTTCTTTCCAATTATAACCATTTTCCTGAAGACAATATAACTGTTCTTTATAGCTTAAAAAAAAAAAAGTTCATTGCTCACAGAGGCCAGAAGATGGTGTCTCATCCCCTGGAATTGGATTTACAGGCTGTTATGAGCTGCTGGGAATGAAACCCAGGTCCTCTGGAAGACCATCCCGTGTTCTTAACCCCTGAGCCATCTCTCCAACCCTCATCATATGCACATTTTTAAATAAAATTATTTTTCTCTGAGTGTTTTTCCTGCATGTATGTATGTGGACTACAAGCATGCATGGTGGCCTTAGAGATCAGAAGAAGGTGTCAATTCTCCTGGGACTCTAGTTACAGAGCTACCACGTGGGTGATGGAAATCTAACCTGGGTCTTTTAAAAGAGCAAGTGCTGTTCAGTGGTGAGCCAACTCTCCAGCCCATAGCATATTTCCTTTATCCATTCCTTTGTTGATAGACACCTGGGTTGTTTATGCTGTCAAATATTACTTTAACTGTGTAAAGGTGTGTTACATTTGTTTCTGCTGCCTTTGTTTACATTAGTTTTAATTATGTAAAGATGTGTCGGTCTAATAAAAACAACGGCCAATAGCTAGGCAGAGAAAGGATATGCAGGGCTGGCAGGCAGAAAGAATAAATAGGAAGAGAAATCTAGGCTCAAAAAAGCAAGAAAAAGAGACCGAGAGGAAGATGAAGAGAGGAGAGAAGGAGGGAGACACCTGGGACCAGAAGCCAGGCAGCCACCAGCCACCAGCCAGCCAGCCATAAAGACAGCAGGAAAGTAAGATATACAGAAAGAATGAAAGGTGAAAGTCCCCAAGGCAAAAGGTAGATAATGAGAAACAGGTTGATTTTGTTTGTTTGTTTGTTTTTGTTGTTGTTTTTGTTGTTGTTGTTTTCTTTGTGACAGGGTTTCTCTGTGTAACAGTTTTTGCTGGCCTCGAACTCACAGAGATCCACCTGCCTCTGCCTCCTAAGTGCTGGGATAAGGTGTATGCCACCACGGCCCAGCAAAACAGGTTAATTTAAATTAAAAGAGCCAGTCAGAAATGAGCTTAAGCTAGGCTGAGCATTCATAACTATTAAGTCTCCATGTCATGATTTGGGAGCTTGTTGGTGGCACCAAAGAATGGTACAGTAGGGTCTGTTAGCCCTAGCTGAACCTTTTAGATGGATCAGGTTAGCCTCAAACTCACAGAGACCCACCAAGTCCTGGGATTAAAGCTGTGTGCGTCATGCCTGCCTGACATTTATTTTTATGAGTATAGGTTCTGCCTGCATGTCTGTCTGTACTGTGTGCCTGCCTCATGCTCAAAGAGGCCAGAAGAGGATGTTAGATCCCCTGGAACTGGATTAACAGACAGTTTTAAGCAGTCGTGTGAGTACTGGGAATTAAATGCGGGTCTTCTGGAAGAGCAGAAAGTGCTCTTAACTACTGAGCCATCTCTCCAGCCCTCCTTTTATTTATTTTAGAGAGAGGATCTCACCTAAAAGTCACTGTGTGCCTAGGCTGGCCTCAAACTTACCTTGATCTATCTGTATCAGCCTCCCAAGTGCTGGAATTTATTATGCATACTCCTGGAGGCCTTTCCCCTAACACAAGGGCCCAGGATTTACATCTAAACACCTAGAGTTGGGCTGGCAAGATGGCTTTGCCAGTAAAGGTGCCAACTGCCAAACCTGACGACCGAAGTTCAGTCCTCAGGGCCCACATGGTGGAGGAAAGAACTGATTCCAGCAAGTTCTCTGATGCCTATGGAGCCTGTGCTCACACACTCTAAACAAATGTAATTTTTTAGAAAACCAAATCTCAACCCAGAGGTGGTGGTGCACGTCTGTAATTCCAGCACTCGAGAGGCAGAGACAGGTGAATCTCTGTGAGTTCTAGGACAGCCTGGTCTACAGAGTTCCAAGACAGCCAGGACTACACAGAGAAACCTTGTCTCGAAAAAACAAAAACAAAAATAAATCTCATGTACTTGCCTGTTTTTGTTTTTATTTAAACATTTATATTCAGGTCTGACATGGTATTGAACACCTTTAATCTTAGCACTCAGGTGGCAAAGGTAGGTAGATTTCTGCAAGGTCAAGGCTAGCTTGGTTTACATAGTTAAGTTCCAGGTCAGACAGTACTACACAGTGAGATCCGGTTTCAAAAAGAAAACTCACAGCCAGGGCTGGAGAGATGGCTCAGAGGTTAAGAGCATTGGCTGCTATTTCAGAGGTCTTGAGTTCAATTCCCAGCAACCACATGATGGCTCTTCTAGCATGCAGGCATACATGCAGATAGAAGAGTGTATACATAATAAATAAATCTTTTTTTAAGGCCAGAAGAGGGCACCAGATCTCATTACAGATGGTTGTGAGCCACCATGTGGTTGCTGGGAATTGAACTCAGAGACCTCTGGAAGAGCAGTCAGTGCTCTTAACCTCTGAGCCATCTCTCCAGCACTAATAAATAAATCTTCACACACACACACACACACACACACACACACACACACACACACACACAAACAACAACAACAACAAAACCAGCCATCTGCTTGCCTCTTCTTTCTCTGCTGGGGTTAGAGGTGTGTACCATTACACATGGCTATTTATTTTTTCAATATTTATTTTATGTGTATATGTATGTGTGCCCATGTGTACGTACATAGAACTGGAGTTACTGTAGCACTGGTTGTGAGCCACCTTGTGGGTGCTTGGAATTGAACCCAAGACCTCTGCAAGAAAAGCAACTACACTCGGTTTTTGAGCCATCTTTCCAGCCTTATTTATTTAGTTGTTTTTGTTATTGTTGTTTGGTTTGTTTTTGTCAAGACAAGGTTTCTCTGTGTAGCTCTGGCTATCCAGAACTTGCTCTGTAGACCAGGTTGGCCTCGAACTCACAGGGAGGTTGTCTCTGCCTCCTCAGTGCTAGGATTAAAGGTGTGAGCCATCAAACCATCTAATTTAGTTTTTTTTTTTTTAATTTGTTTATTTTTATTTTATGTGCATTGGTGTTTTGCATGTACATCTGTGTGTGAGGATGCCAGATGCCCTGGAAATGGACTTATAGACAATTGTGAGCTACCATACAGGTGCTAGGGGATCGAACCCGGGTCCTCTGATAGAAAAGCCAGTGCTCTTAACTGCTGAGCCATCTCCCCAGCCTCCTAATTTAGTTAGTTTTGAGATGATCTTACTATGGACCTCCAGTTGACCCAGAAACTTCTGTGTGATCAGGCTGGCCTCTAACTCACAGAGACCTAACTGCCTCTGCTTCCAGAATGCTGGGATTAAAGCTGTGTACCACTACACCTGGCTTTACTTTTTGAAAACAGAGTTTCACTCTATAGCCCTGGCTAGCCTCAAACTCACTCGTTTCTTTCTATATCAGCCTCCCCAGAGCCAGGAGAGCAGGCATGAGTCATCCTGCCTGGCTCAATTTATATTATTCATGTATTTTGAGGGACACAGTCACGCTACTGGAGCCTCTGCCTTAGCACACGGGCCCAGAAATGGACACCTTCCAGGGCAGCCTTGGGTCAGTGGCTCAGGGAGGTTGATTTGTAAAAGGCCTAGCTCCCCTATGGCTGGACAAATCTGAGGAAGAATTGATATCCTATATTCTCTTATGGGAGCAAATCAACTATCCACTCACTGGTACCGCAGGCTTACCTGGCTCCCTTCCTGGTTTCTTCTAGTAGCATTTTTTTTTGGGGGGGGGGTCTCATTTGCCCCTCTTCCTCTTTCAACAAATCACACAGATCTCGTCTGGAATGTTCCTGGGAAACAGGACCCAACTCTCTCTTCTTCTGTGACTATCTGTTAAACATTTACCGTTTCTACAGAGGCCCTAGGCACAGTCTTTCATGTCCAATGTCTGATCACCAAACTACTTTGTGCAGCTCCGACTGTGACTCCCTCTCTAGTAGACAGCTCCATGTAGTTACAGAAGGACTTTTCCTGACTTACAGAGTAGCCACTTCACCACAGGGAACTACATTTTGTTTTGTTTCTGGTTTTTTGTTTTTGTTTTTGTTTCAGGGTCTCACCAATGTAAACACACACACACACACACACACACACACACCAACCAAAACTTCAGTTTATTGATCGCAACAACCAAGCCTGTGACCAAGTGACTATAATATCAGACTATTTCAGTCATTTTGGAAATTTGATTGGGTGTTGGGAGTAACTTAAGATATCTAGTATGCCCTGAGTTTGACCTCCTGGCACCCCCCACAAAAGGCTAGACAGTTTGGACACAACATAACTAAAACATCCAAACTGATCAATAGTCCTTTGCCCTTCTGTATTCTTGAACCATGTGTCCTGGATGATGGATAGGTAAGCTACAGGGAGTGAGAGAGGATATAGGTGGCTGACCACAGGAAAGGGGTCCCTTCATTTGCTCTTCCTTTCAAGTGGTTAAGTGTTAGATAATGCTGTAATAAAGACCTCAACAAACGTGTCTGTGAGCTGATGCTATGGGTTACATACAGCCTGGGTGATTTACGACTGGCTAAACCATGGGCTGAGAGAAAGTGCAGCAGTTAAGAGCACCTGCTGCTCTTGCAGAGGACCCAGGTTTGATTCCTGGAACCCACATGTTGGTTCAAATCCATGAGTAACTCCAGTTCCTGGGGATCTGATATCCTTTTCTGGTCTCTGAGGGCACTGTACATGTATGCAGATAAACCACACATATACATAACAACAATTTAAAAAAAATTTTTAAAAACGAAAGACTGATTTGCTTAAAAAAAAAAAAAAAGCCATGGAGGGTGGAGGAGGTAGAGGCAGGGGGATCTCTGGGAGTTCAAGGCAGGTCTGGTCCACAGAACGAGTTCCAGCACAGCCAGGGTCATACAGAGAAACCCTGTCTCGAAAAAACAAACAAATGAAACAAACAAACAAAAAACAAAGAAGGAGGAGGAGGAGAGCCCCAAAACTTGCTTTTTCTTTCTAAGATTTTCTAACTCCATGGGGGTGGGGTGGCACCCTTAAACAAACTTTTTCTTTTCTTTCTTTTTTTTTTTTTTTCAGTGCATTGGTGTTTTGCTTGCAGTATTGCAGTATATCTGTGTGAGGGTGTCAGAACCCCTAGAATTGGAGTTACAGACAGTTGTGAGCTGCCATGTGGGTGGTAGGAATTGAACCTGGGTCCTTTGGAAGAGCAGCTGGTACTCATAGCCACTGAGCCATCTCTTTAGCTCCTATGACAAACATTCTTTATGTGAGACAAGTCATTTATCCATCTCCATATTCTGGGTCACTGGCCTCTGGGTTCCAGGATGGCACTTGATTCAGCCAGCTAGCTGACTTTGGAAAATTTTTTTCAAGTCAGGGTTTCTCTACGTAGCCCTGACTGTCCGGAAACTCGATCTATAAACCAGGCTGGCCTCGAACTCAGTGAGCCACCTGCCCCTGCCTCCCAAGTGCTGAGATTAAAGGCATGGGCCACCACTGCCCTGCTTAAATTTTTTAAATCAATATTATTTATTTTAGTTTATGTGTGTGTTTTTTCCTGCCTGTGTGGAGGTCAGAAGAGGGCATTGGATTCCCTGGAACTGGAGTTACAGTCAGTTCTGAACCACCACGTAGGTGCTGGGAACTGAACCTGGGTTCTCTTCCCAGCCCCGTAATTTACTTAAACTTAAAATTTATTATTGTGTATATGTGTATATGATGGGGGGGGGGCACAAGCATGTGCGGCATGTTGGAGGTCAGAAGACAACTTTCCAGCCTCCTTTCTCTTTCGATGGTGGGTTCTGGGGATGGAACTCTGGCCATCAGGCTTGCAAGGCAAACTCAGGCACTTTTACCCCGAGTCATCTCACTAGCCAGGTTCTGGAAATTTTATTGGCAGTCTCAGAAATGAGGGATGCTCCTTCCACTGAGTTACTAATCTATCAGAACTTATCTGAATATGGACCAAAAGCTATCTTGCCACCAAGAGACAAGAGCCCGTCTGTGGGTGAAGGCAAATGCAAGAGAAAGTATAATCACAGATGGTGAGCTACAGATGAGCAGTATCTTTTGGCTCCGGTCAACAATCGCAATTTACTCTGGTCTTTTCAATTACTTAAGCCGTAGTGAAGCTGGATCAATGTGAGCCAGAATTGCTAGAGGATATTTGTGCGCAAGGTTTCAACAGAACCTTCTGTTCTTCATCCCTGTAACTTGCCTAGACGCCTCTCTTCATCTTCAAGTTCTATATCCATGTACCTCCTTGAGGTCCCCCGAGCATGTCCGAAACTGACCTCGCTATTGCTGCCCCATCTTTAGTTCCTGTCTAAGGTGGATCCCTCCGGGACCACTCTGTCTGTCCCTTTCCTCCGCAAAGCCAAGGTCGTAAGTTCAGGCTCCACCCGCTCATTCGGCTTCCCAAGGTCACCGATCCTTCGCTCGCCCAACTCCCTGGGGGCGGTGTCCGTGTCCCCCCTCCGTGCAGGGCCAGGCGCTCTAGGCTGCAGCCAGCTAGCTCTTCAAAGAGCTTTATCATCTCGCTGATTTCCCGTACTGGGCGGCTACTCTCTCCGCTCAGGTGCCTTCTCTATGGTTGACTCCTCGCCTTTGTCTCGAATTCGCTTCGGAGGACGCTCGTCTGGGACCCCACTCCTTCCCACAGTTGTCTCAGGGGTCCCTTTTAGGTACAACTGCAGACGCCACGGGAGTTCGGTGAGACTCGCGTCAGCCTAGCACCTGAAAGCTCAGCGCCGAGAACGATGGCGGAAGTGAGTACGAAGGTGCCCTCCCTCTTACTTTTCTTCTCTATGGTCGCTTCCTTCCGCGTCGAGAAAACCCGTCCTGGCGCCTGCGCAGAAGCGCGTGCTGGGAACCCGTCGCGGAGGCGGGGGGCACAGGGAGCGGGAGCTGCGGCCGCCGCCGCTGCCGCCGCCGCCGCCGGAGCTGAGCGCGGGGACCGAGATGCAGGTGGGACCGGAACCGGAACCCCCCCCTCTTTAAGTGCCTCTATCCTCTCCGGGACTCGATCCTGGCGTCTGAGGAGCCTGGGCGGGGGTGGGTGTGAGAGCTCAGGGCTGGAGGGGTGCTTGGCTCCGGAGAGGGCAGCAGATAGGGCTGGTCCCCCGGAGCCTCGGGCCTCGGGGCATGTGGAGGGTGTCCAGCGATTAGGATCGGGTCCGAGCGATTGACCACGGGGCCTGGAGGGTCCGAACCTGGAGCGCAGCCTGCACCCTCCACCACCCGCCCTTCTGGAATGTCAGAACTAAGCCAAGAGGCAGGTGCACCGGGAAATTGTGACTGAGCCTTCTTGGCAGAAGAGAAACTGAGTCACCAATCCAGGAACCGCAGGGTCAGCGGGCCTGAAGGGGGCTGGGTCGGCCAGTGGTGCTGAGGGCTGGGTGGGCCTGTGTGAGCCGAGGTAGCCTCTGGCTGGGGACCATCTCTGCTGTGCCTGCACCTCTTGGCCCGGTTCCCCTGTGCTCTGTGACTCCCGCATCTCCTGGCAGCTTCTCCATGGTTTGGAGTTGTCCCTGTGGTTGGGGCCATCGGAGGGTGTAGGGCTTAGGCTGAGGAGGAAGGGAGGGGGTCTCTGACTTACAGCCGGGTTGTAGGTTTTGATGAGGAGGCTGACATCACTGATAGTTTGGGGAGACTATCCTGAGCTGTCCTGGGCTTTCACCTTGCCATATATCGTAGGGCAGGACCACTCACTAAAGAGCTACTGGTTGTAAATTACATGCCGAGCTCTGCCACTTTGTAATTGTGACTTAGAGTTGTGACACCATCCGAAGCTCTTCTCTCTAGTCTCCCTTAGAGCAAGAGCAAACAGGACCCATACTGCTGCTCTCCCCCATGTAAATAGTGAAGATGGCAGTCATGTCTTGTGTGCTTACTTTGTGTCAAGCACAGACATGTATCTTGTCATTTCATTTTTCCTGACAACTGTAGCAGGTAGAGATTATTAACTGTGTTTCACGGATACAAAAGCTGGGCTCACACAGCTAACAGGTGGGCTGAGCTGGGGCTTTGGTCCAAGTCTCACATGCTTTAGGGCATACTCCCCAGGGAGAGAGAAGTCTTGAGCCCTAGCTCCTTGTGATGTCTTACTTATGTGGCCAGTAAAGACTTGCCCTGACCCAGCACACCATCTCTTTTTCTCTAGGGCTGCTGCCAGTCAGCCCTAGTCGAAAGGGGGCAACCCAGAGATTGGTCTTTGGCCAATCTCCACACGGGCTTAAGTGCTGGGTTGTAAAATCAGCTTCTAAGACAGCTGATCCTTCAGTCCATCATCCACTCATTGGGCCTATGAAGCAAGGGCTCTAAACTTTGTAATCCCTGCACCCTTTTGGCCCCCTGAGACCAGAGCAATAGGAGCTGTGGTTGAGGCTGGTCCAGCCAGTCCCTGGAGACTAGAACTATGCAGTGGAAAACACAGTAGACTCTGAATTCTGGAATTTGTTTGAAGTCTCTGCTTCCTATCCAAAGAAGTTATTCAGTTTTCTAAGGAAAGGTAAAATGACCTATGGAACCCACTGGAATGGCATATGGAAAGAATAAGGAAAGTGTGGTAGTTAGGAAGGCTTTGCTTTGAAAAGGGACAGTGATGATCTGGAAGAGCCCTCTGTGGTGTGAGATGCTTCCAGGCCCTCTTTCCTGGATCCCACACAGGGGGAGCAGCTGCAAAGGCAGCAGGAAAGATGCAGTGCGAACACTGGCCGGGCATCTTTATCCCTGTGGTCTGTGTGGGGTGTGGCTCTTGAAGAGGGCAAAGCAGTTCTGTTCTCTTCCCCCGTTGCCCCCGAGGGATCTGCATGGGAGTCCCTGGCTTGGTCTGAGAGACACCCCAATCTCACCTCTGCAGTGACTCAATATGTATGCCTCTTCTTCCTCCTACAGCTGTTGCCGTTCACCCCGTGTCTTCTGGCCGCTTCCTTCTTTGCCGCCCCTCCTCACAGGCTCTCCCTGCCCTCCTCCTGGGGCCCATCATGAACGGTGCCCCTTCCCCAGAGGATGGGGCCTTCCCTTCTCCGCCAGCACTACCACCACCCCCTCCCCCAAGTTGGCAAGAGTTCTGTGAGTCCCATGCGAGGGCTGCTGCCCTGGATCTTGCCCGCCGTTTTCGCCTCTACCTGGCCTCGCACCCACAGTATGCAGAGCCTGGAGCAGAAGCTGCCTTTTCAGGCCGTTTTGCTGAGCTGTTTCTGCAGCACTTCGAAGCTGAGGTGGCCCGGGCCTCAGGCTCACTCTCCCCACCTGTCTTGGCCCCACTGAGCCCTGGTGTGGAGATTGCACCACCACACGACTTGTCCCTTGAAAGCTGCAGGGTGGGTGGGCCCCTGGCTGTGTTGGGCCCATCTCGATCTTCTGAGGACCTAGCTGGCCCCCTTCCTTCCTCAGTCTCTTCCTCCTCTACAACATCCTCAAAGCCGAAGCTCAAGAAACGCTTCTCCCTCCGTTCAGTGGGTCGCTCAGTCAGAGGTTCTGTACGAGGCATCCTGCAGTGGCGGGGGGCCGTTGACTCTTCCTCCCCAGCTGGGCCTCTGGAGACCACATCAGGCCCTCCAGTTCTAGGCGGAAACAGCAACTCCAACTCCTCTGGTGGTTCCGGGACAGTTGGTAGGGGATTGGCTAGTGATGGCACATCCCCTGGGGAGCGATGGACTCACCGCTTTGAGAGGCTGAGACTGAGTCGTGGCGGGGGAACCCTGAAGGAAGGAGCAGGGATGGTGCAGAGAGAAGAGTTGCTCAGTTTCATGGGGGCTGAGGAGGCTGCCCCTGACCCAGCAGGAGTGGGTCGCGGAGGAGGGCTGACCTCAGCGGGAGGGGGGCAGCCTCAGTGGCAGAAGTGTCGCCTGCTGCTCCGAAGTGAAGGAGGAGGAGGAGGAGGAAGTCGCTTGGAGTTCTTCGTACCACCCAAGGTGATCCCCAGGAGTGGGGAGCAGGAAGTGGCAGCGGCTGGAGGGGTGTCGAAGCCCGTGAGACAGCCGAGGTGGCGGGAGCCCTTGTGCACAGTGTCGCTGTCTGGGCTCAGCGCTTGCTGTGGGCTTTCATTTGCCATGGATGACCAAAGAGCTATTCCTGTTTCAGCTCACCTAGGAAGGAAAGGGGGAGGGAGGGACAGATGGACGGACGGACGGATGGCCGGTCCTGGCACACCACAGGACTGATTCGTACCCCCCTCCCACCTAGGCATCCCGGCCCAGACTCAGCATTCCCTGTTCCACCATCACTGATGTCCGCACAGCCACGGCCCTAGAGATGCCTGACAGGGAGAACACGTTTGTGGTTAAGGTAGGAGCTCCAAGCTCTGCCCCCAGAGAGTGCTTGTGCTTGAGAGAATGCGCTTGATAGATTTGGGCAAGTGTCTTTGGTAGCAGGATGAGTATATGTCAGGACAGGCTTTGAGTCTGTCTCTGGGGCTGTTGGGTATGGCCTGTAGGCCTACTATCCTCTGTCTTGGCTGAAGCCCAACCTCTTGGCCCTGTAGGTGGAAGGCCCTTCAGAGTATATTCTGGAGACAACTGATGCACTTCATGTGAAGGCCTGGGTATCTGACATCCAGGAGTGCCTAAGCCCAGGGTAAGAAGCTTGCCTCTGTTCTTGAGGGGGTCTGGAGGCGGGTAGGGGAGCAGCCTTGTGCCTTTCTCCTGGCGATTTTCTCCCAGCGCCATGCTCCCTGTCTTTGCAGACCCTGCCCGGCTATCAGCCCCCGTCCCATGACCCTTCCCCTGGTCCCCGGGACCTCCTTCCTCACAAAGGATAACGCAGACAGCCTGGAGTTGCCCTGCCTGAACCATTCAGAGAGTCTGCCCAGCCAGGACCTGCTGCTGGGACCCAGCGAGAGTAACGACCGCCTGTCGCAGGGTAAGGTAGAACCTTCCAGAGCTGCTGGGCCAGGTTCTCATCCCTAGCTGCTCCACCTACAACACTGATTGCTTGTTTTTGTCTCTGAACATCCCATGTGCTCTTAGGTCACAGCTTGTGTTCAGAATCGTTACTGTCGTACCCTGCATGGGCTCCACCAAACTCCCACGAGCCTTTCCCAGTCAGCCCTGTTACTTTTCCGCACGCCCATAGGCTGCCCCTCTGTGGGAGCAGCAGTTCTCTTCTGCAGCTTCCGGAGTTGGTGGACGTGGTGTTTTAGTCTTGTCGCACAGCTCAGCATATGTCAGTGGTCATTGCACTGTTTCTTTTGGTCTGACTTGCCACTCGTGTATTGAGAAAGATACAGATCCGTCTGGCCCGACTCACCTTCTAGCCTCTGCTTCCACTCAGCCCTTTTCTCCTGACCCTTGGTTCTGAGTTTGAGCCTCACAGTGCCTGGTGTACAGGCTACATTCCATCAACAACAGAGCTTTCACAGACTGGGATTGTTAGAGCTAGCATAGACCTTATATCAGCTTGCAAGTTTCCTGAGGTTTCTGACAAAGATGGGCTATGCTAACCTAGTTCCTGACATGCCTATTTTCTAAGCAGCATGGTGATATGTCTACTGGCCTGGGCCTGAGGTTTGACATATGTTCAGTCAGGCCCTCATATGTCACTGACTGCATACTAGGCTCTGAGGTGGATGGGGAACTCAGATGTTTCAAATGGCTCCTTGGTCTCCTTGGGTTCGCTTTTGCTTAGTGTCCTCTGAGCAGCCCAAGCAGGGAGCATCTTGGGAACTCAGGATGAAGAGAACAGAGGAGGTAGGATAGACAGAACGTTGCACAGAGGAGGTGAGAGAAGAGAGTGGCATCAAGGAGGCCAGGGCCTTCGCTGACTGCCCTAGGAGTACCAGGATGTATGGGAAGTGGGCGGGCTAACGGGACCAATGGGAAGAACTCACAGTGTAGTCAGCGTAAGATCCACTTGATTTGGCCTCAAGGGCTAGTAGGAAAGCGGAAGACTTATTTTTCCTTTGTCCATGACGACTGAACCCAGGGCCTTGCCCTCTTGGTAGGCAAGCACTGAAGTGTGCTCCAGCTCTTTGTGTGTGTTAGGCTGGCCTGCAAGCCTCCAGCCTTCTGAGTGCTGGGTGCGGGGATGTACCTCCTGACAAGGATTTCCCATGGGCTTCAGATTGGTAGTTTTCCTTTCTAGTCTAAACAGAGGGCTCCTTTCTCTTTTTTTTTTTTTGGAGACAGGGTTCTCTGTGTAGTTTTGGTGCCTGTCCTGGATCTCATTCTGTAGACCAGGCTGGCCTCGAACTCCCGAGTGCTGGGATTAAAGGTGTGTGCCACTGCCACCCAGCAGAGGGCTCCTTTCTAATGTGGACATTTTTCAAGGTTTCTATCCCTTACCCCACCAACCATTGCAATAATCTTTCAGCTGTTGATTCAGAAAAGACATAGGGACATTTGGATTCTAGGACCTCCTCGAAATAACCATGGTCTCTCAGCAGTACAAGCAGTGTAAGTCAGAAGCATCGTAAAAGTCCATCAGGGTCAGTCCTCCAGAGGTGTGTGGGGGCTGGGCACACAAGTGGACAGACAGCCAATGGGGAGATGGCAGGAGCCCAGGCGTCGAGGAGAGGAGCCTGTGGTGTTCTCAAGTTTGGCCTCCTCCATTTTCTTTCAGGGGCTTATGGGGGCCTCTCCGATCGGCCATCAGCGTCCTTCTCCCCTAGCTCGGCCTCCATTGCTGCCTCCCACTTTGACTCAATGGAACTGCTTCCTCCAGAATTGCCCCCTCGCATTCCCATTGAGGAGGGGCCCCCAGCGGGGACAGTTCATCCCCTCCCAACCCCCTACCCTCCCCTGGATACTCCAGAAGCAGCCACAGGTACTGGGTGCATGCCTATCTGTCTTTGGTTTGTGGTCCTGTATCGAAGCTGGAGGGGTCAAACCGAGGAGGAAGCAGTGACCTGGCTGGGGAGGAAGTGTCTCGAGGGGAAAACAAGGCTGGGGAGAAGCCTCTGACACCCTGGTTTTCCCTCTCTATTCTTCCTCAAGGGTCCTTCCTGTTCCAAGGGGAGTCAGAGGGAGGTGAGGGGGATCAGCCCCTCTCAGGATATCCTTGGTTCCATGGCATGCTCTCTCGACTCAAGGCTGCCCAGTTAGTGCTAGAAGGAGGCACTGGCTCCCATGGTGTCTTCCTGGTACGTCAGAGTGAGACAAGACGTGGTGAATATGTCCTCACTTTCAACTTCCAGGGCAAGGCCAAGGTGAGTGGTCCTGGAGGAGAACTCTGTTGGGCGGTGTTTGGGTGGATCTGGAAATTCCATTGCCCAGGGAAGGAGGGATTGATAACTGGCAGGGACCTGAACTTCTACCTTACTTGCTCATCCTGTCCTCAGCACCTGCGGTTGTCACTGAATGAGGAGGGTCAGTGTCGGGTCCAACATCTGTGGTTCCAGTCCATTTTCGATATGCTTGAGCACTTCCGGGTGCATCCCATCCCTCTGGAGTCTGGAGGCTCCAGTGATGTTGTCCTTGTCAGCTATGTACCCTCCCAGCGGCAGCAGGGTGAGCAGAGCAGGTCTGCAGGGGAGGAGGTGCCCGTGCACCCAAGAAGTGAGGTGTGTGTGCCAGGAAGATGGGGTGGGGGGTTGGAGGAGAGGCCTTGTTAGTGGGGAACAGGGCAGTTAAGTACCTGGGCAGGGGCCTAAAAGGGACTGCAGAAGGCTGGCAGGACGCAGGCAGGCAGAGGCTCCTCATGGGGCCTGGGGTAGTGGAGAGTTGGGTGGTGCATTCCCATTCCATCAGACCCTCGCTCCATCACTGTCTGTCTCCTGGACCCATCCTCCTTGACCTCGTCTTTGACCGTGTGGGGGTTCGTGGTCTGACCCCTCCTTCCTCCCTTGATGTCTGATGTCCCTGTCTGATCTCTCACTTTCCCCCCCCCCGCCCCACCATCCCATCTATCCCCACGTTGCCCCTCCCCCCAGGCCGGGAGCAGGCTGGGAGCCATGCAGGGGTGTGTGAGGGCGACCGATGCTACCCCGATGCCTCCTCCACCCTCCTGCCCTTCGGAGCGAGTGACTGTGTGTAAGTGTGGTCCTCTCACCACCGCCCATGTCCATCTTCCATGGAGGGGTTACTCAGGAGATGGGGTGTGGGGAGATAGTTCATGGCTCCTTGGGGAGGACAAGCAGGGGGCCGGCACAAGAACGCACTTCCTTCCACAATCAACGTGTCTTCTTACCATTCCTGTCCAGAACGGAACACCTCCCGTGACCCAACCCAGCCCCCTGAACCCCCTCCATGGACAGATACCCCACATCCTGGGGCAGAAGAGGCGTCGGGGGCGCCAGAAGTGGCGGCCACCACAGCCGCAGCAGCCAAAGAGAGGCAAGAGAAAGAGAAAGCGGGCAGTGGAGGGATCCAGGAAGAGCTGGTCCCCGTGGCTGAGCTGGTCCCCATGGTTGAATTGGAAGAGGCCATAGCACCAGGCACTGAGGCTCAGGGTGGTGCTGGCACTGGTGGGGACTTGGGGGTGTCCCTAATGGTGCAGCTCCAGCAGCTACCACTAGGGGGCAACGGAGAAGAAGGGGGCCACCCCCGAGCCATTAATAACCAGTACTCCTTTGTGTGAGATACCTGCCCACCCTCCATTTTCCTGCTCCCGGCCTTAAGTTATGAGACTGGGCTGGGTAGGGACACCGAGGAAAGTGGGAGCCCCCTCCCCACATGCTTCCTGACCCTTGTCAGCCAAGGGCATGTATGTTGGTACAAGTAGAGGTTCAAGAGCCCTGTTAAGTCCCCAGTTACTACACTACAGGTGCCCTTGCCTCGAGGCCAAGGACTTGGGCTCCATTACCTCCCTAAGGGGCTCTTATGGTCAGCCCCATCCTTGGGGGCTACTTCCCCACTAATAACCCCCCAACCCAAGCAAGGGTGAGGGGGAAGGGCTGTCAGTTATATTAAGGTTGTTGTTGTTGTTTTAAACAAAATGGAAAAGCATAAATAAATAAAGGGTTTATCTTAGTTCCATCATGGCTGTGGCTAGTGTTTGGAGTGGGCCTGGGACGGGCAGATAAGTCTGTCTCAGGTGGTTAAAGCTGTTTTCTGAGCTCAGACCAAAGAGCTGGCCCGGGTCCAGTCCTTTCCATCTCTAGTCCAAGGCCTTGGGAGCCACCTCTCCTCTGAGTCCACTGGGCTGCTGAGTATTGAAATGCAGAACTCAACCGTGCTTCTTGGGGGTTCCAGCATGTTTGGTTTTTCAGGGTGAGGGTTTCTTTGAAGACAGTGTCTTATGTAAGCAGAACTTGTGACACTCCCGCCTCAGCCGCCTGTGTGCCGAAGGGATTATTACACTGCCACACCCTGCCAGCTTGCTCTTTTAATGGAACGAGTCGGTGAAAGATGGGAGTCATGATCTCCAAAGGCCTTTGCTTTGCTGAACTTTCTGAGTGAGCTCCTTGTCCTCGGAAGAGAGTAGCCAGAGATGCTGGGGTCAGAGTTGGAGGAGACTTACAGTCTGAGTGCAGAGGGGCCCAAGGCCAGGCTAATTGTCCCTTTGTCAGAGACAGGCTGGAGATTGGCTGACAGCGTCAGCCGGAGTGCTGCTGCCGCCGCCGCCTCTCGTTTGCTGTATGGACCCGGGGCAAGACAAGCAGCTCTGTGACGTGTGAACTTCCATCTTAGTTGATGCTGCTGACAGGATTTGGCTACATGTTTCTCTGTCTGAGTTTATACACATGTCTCAAGGCTTTCCTTGAAAGTCACAAGTTCCAACCCGGGCAGTGGTGGCGCACACCTTTAATCCCAGCACTTGGGAGACAGAGGCAGGTGGATCTCTGAGTTTGAGGCCAGCCTGGTCTACAGAGTGAGTTCTGGGACAGCCAGGACTACACAGGGAAACCCTGTCTCAAAAAATCAAAAAAGAAAAGAAAAAGAACCAAAGTCACAAGTTCCAGTTGTCTGGGTCCAGCTTCTCCACATTGCCTGTCCTACCAGCTCACTTCCCTGAGGCCTAGGCTGTTAGCATGGGGTTTACAACCACTTCCACCGCGGGCACTCCCGTTTTAAAATACAGACCCTGCCCCAAGGACATCTTTCTGATCTCCAGCAGGGGTGCCCTGCTGGCTTCCCAGTTTAGAGGTGAGGGCAGGGTGCCAGAAGGCGAGCAGGAGCTGCAGACTGTCTCCCTCCCCCACCTGCTGGGTTACCCTCCCACCTTACCACTGTCTCACCCTCCCCTGGGAAAGTGGAGTGGCCCATCTTCTGTCCCTCAGCCTCTGCCCCACCTCCAAGAGGCCCTACCCACACTCATGACCTTGCTATTCTGAGCTGCGTTGGTTCTGTGGGGAGATGGACAGCAGACAGCTGAGCTCATAGGCTATCTAGGGTGGGGGTTGGTTGGGGAAGCCTGCTGGCTCTTGTTTTACCCTATCTCTGGGGCTCCCCAAATCTTGGCCTTGAATAGGGATTGAATTGGCCCTGTTGTGGAGGTTGGGCGGAGGGCAGCTTTAGACCTGGGTGCTGTGTTCTCCAAGTGAGATTGTTAGACAGCCAATGGCCAGTGAGGGCTGTAACACCTCAGAGTGGGAAGGCCTGATCCTCTCCTAATCTCATGGCAACTGGTGCTCAAAGGCTGCCCTCCCCCCTGCCTCGCCACCCTCAGGGACTTGCCATCCTGGGGTGGGCAGAAAGACACCCCCAGATTACCATATCCTGGCTAGAAGAGCCCAAGAGACAATGAGATTCCCTGTAAGTATGTGGAACTGGACAGGGATGGGCCAGGCTCAGCCTTCACGCCCTTCACAACCTGCCCTCTCCTTTCTTGAGCCTCGGAGCTCAGGAGCAAGAACACCTTCAATGTTGGTGTAGTGGGAAGTGGTCTGAAATTGCCTCAGCTGCCTCCCTCCCACCGCAGATCACAGTGCAGAGACGTGTCCCTGCAGCTCTGGGCTGGTAGCTTCCTCTCTGGCCTTCATTATCCATCTGGGAAGCTGGAAGAGGTAGACGTGATACCCTTGGAGAGCCTCTGGCAGGGGTGTCCTGTAAAGCCTGCCTTGGTTCCTCACTCAGCTTTGAAGCTCTCATGTCCCTGTCCCCTCTCCATGTTTGGGCATTCCTGCTGCTGGAAGACAGTGGTCCATCACTCCTCCAGATGCTCTTGGGGAGAAGCCAGTGAGGGCCCAGCCTCGATGGCTGTTCAGAGGGTCCTGGGCCAGGTGGAAATGCCTTTTTGTGTGACCTCTACATTCCTACTCCATTGTCTAAGGCCCTCCACCTTAGGTCACAGCAGGACTCTACTTCAAGGGAGGGGCTTGAGGGAACTGTGAAAAGAGGGCGGGAAGGAACACCTTGTCCTCACATCACCCTCCCCCAAGTCTGGGCAGAAGGCAGGATGCATCTGAGCTCGGCCCTTCATTTCTGACTATCCGTGCTGGCCACCCCTCACCCTCACAAGTGGGCCCTCTTTTTCTGCTGGGCTCTGCTTGTGCCATTCAGTCCCGGAGCTGGAGCCCTGGTGTAGGAAGTCAGTCTTGGTTCTTTGCAGGGAAACTGAGGCCCGGGTAGAATTGGGACCTGCAGTGCTGCTGGCCGTCACCGGACCTTTTCACTGCCACAAAAAACGTCTCTGCCTTAGTTTCCCCGCCAGCTTGCATCCTGGCCCGCGTACCATGTCTGCTTCTCCAGCAGCTGCCTTGGTAGAAACCAAAACTGCCCCCAGGGGTCGGGCAGGGTGGCTCAGAGCAGCTGCTCTTCGGAGGAAGCTGACACCCAGGCCAGCCTTGCAGCGACGACTCGTGGTTTTGCACCCAGGCCCCGGGGCCCCGCCCACCTGGCTGCACTGCCAGGACCCTGCTGTTTCTTTTCCCTCTTCTCCTCAGACTTTGGAGAGTCTCTGCTGTCTCTGCTCCTACCTTGGTTCTGTCCTCATTCCTTCATAACCACCCCCCACCTCTCTCTGGAGCCTCCACTGTACCCAGCTTCAGGGCTCCTGTCCCTAGGAGCTCTGGCATGGGGGCAGGCCCAGCTCCAAAGCATTCCTACACCCAGGCCTGATCCTCACTCCCTCTGTGGGCTGCTGCATCAGGGCCAGAGCTGCTGAGACCCCCGCACCTCTGGGGGCAGCCATGAGGCCCCTGGGATTAAAGGCCAGCGTGGGATGAGGAAATTCTCATTCCCCTGCCTCACCCTGAAACCCTTATCCCTCCACCTCTGCCATCAGCACATTCTGTAGCCTCTTGGGTTACCTGGGTGTCCCGTTTTCTTCAGGGGGGGGATTCCCTGCCAGTTTCAAGGGGGAGCTAGAGTGGCCGTGGCGGGGGGTGGGGGTTAGGAGACACACACAGTCCTGGCCTTGCTTACCAGGGCCTGGACACTAAATCCCCTGTTGATGGCTGCAGCCGCCCCTCCCTGGGGTAAGGTTACCATTTGCCCCGTCCCCTGACAGATCACCTCCCTTCCTACTTCCTCTTATCTCTCTAGGGCCACTTCCTCTGTCCCCCAAAGATATTCCTTCTCTTTTGATCCCCCAAAGACTGGAATACCTCCCCCACTTCTCTGAACACATAGGCAGCAGAGGAGAATGACTGTGGGAAGGGGCTCAGGGTGGTCGAGACAGGAGAGGGCTGAGGGGCCAGGAGGCCTAAGGGCAAAGAGGGGTGGTGGGGTGAGCTTGGAATTGGGCATTTAGTGTAACTGGGGAAGTTGAGGCAAGGGGTGGGGGACAGGGTCAGTAGCAGATAACAGAAAATGACTCCCCCCTCCCTTCCCTGGGGCTGGGGCCACCCTTGTGAGTGACATCTCAGGCTGCGGCCCCACTGTTCTTCTCTGTCAGCAGAAATCTCTCTCTCTTCTGACCCCTCCTGCTGGGGTCTCAGCCAGCCAATCCCTGATCTGAGGGAAGGGGGAGCTGGCCCCCCCACTCCCTCATAAGGACCAGCTGGGGGCCGGGGGGGTGGCCGGCTGCTGTGAGACTGGGGTCAGAACTTTGTGGAAGGAAGAAGAATCTGGGGGGGGGGCAGGCAAGAAAAAGGAAGAAGCCCAGATCAACAGACAGGTGGACGCACTGAAGAAGTACCCCCTCCAGTGAGAGGCCCCTAAGAAGGAATACATTGCCTCCTGGCCCCCAAGAAGGGAGCACAATGGAGGCCGCACACTCCAAGTCCACAGAGGAATGTTTGTCCTATTTTGGGGTGAGCGAGACCACAGGCCTTACCCCAGACCAAGTAAAGCGGCATCTGGAAAAATACGGCCCCAATGGTAAGTGTCCCTCAGAGGAGAGGCTGGCATGGCTGCCTCCCACCCCCACTAGAGGGGATTCTTCCTCTGGGGTCTGTAGGAATGAGCAGGGCAGTTGCCTGCTTCTTGCAGGAGGCGGAGGATACTAAAGAAAACAGTTTTAAGATCTGGAGTTTGGGGAGGTTTTATGGGGTGACCTTGAACTTCAGGTGCCCTTTTGATAGCCTGATTCTCTTAGCCATGAAGTTCGGGGTGTGGAGGATATGAGGCTGGATCTACTAAATTTGTCCTTTTCTTCTTTTTCCCTGGGTAGAGCTCCCTGCTGAGGAAGGTAAGTTACCTGAGCCTTGAGCCCTCCTGAAAGCCCTCTTAATGTGCCCCATTCCTGGCTCCCCCGCCTTCTCCTTTCCAAGACCCACAACCCTTACTCAAAGGGCAGATATTCTCCCCCAAAGCTTAGCGTCAGACATCTCCAGATGCTTTTTCCTTCAGACTTCCCACCCTTGGACAATTGCCACAGATTTGAAGAACCTTTTGGGGTGTTTTATCTCTTTCTCTTATATCAAGCTGGGGTGCCCATCAACCTAGAGGTCCAGGGCACTCTAGACTCTGGACACTAGCCCTCCAGAGCCACAGACCTTCATCTTTTGGATCTTAACCCCTGGGACTCCTCTTCTCGCTCCTCCCACAGGCAAGTCCCTGTGGGAGTTGGTGGTGGAGCAGTTTGAAGACCTGTTGGTGCGCATCCTTCTGCTGGCCGCCTGCATTTCCTTCGTAAGTGCCCAGGGCAGGGGGACTGTCTGAAGAACGAACTGTGTGGGGCGTGTGATCTGCTTGTGGCTCCTGCCATTCTAGATGCCCTCATCCAAGCCCTAAACACCCTATTTTCCATGCTGGAGCTGGGGGTGGGGTGCTGATTTGCTTCCTCCCCTGCAGAGAGGTTTTATTTTAAGCCCTGAGAGTGTTCTCAGCCAAAACACTGAAGCTAAGCCACCCTCCCAGCTTCAAGGGTTTCAAGGGCTCAGGTTACCCCCTAAGCACAGGGCTCCCAGCTTCGATGTGGGCTGCAGTGTCCACTGTGGGGGTCACTGCCACTCTCTTCCTGTCCTGGTTGGTCCCCACTTTGCTTCACCAGTCCTGCCCTGCCCTCTCCGACTTGTGATTGGCCAAAGAAAGACCTGTTCTGAGAAGTGGGAAAGGTGTGCTGCTGGTCCAGTAGGGGCTGCCAGTGTGCCGTCCAGCCCCCACCACCCTCCACACCCCACCCCTCAGCTGTCTCCAGCCTCCACCACATCCCGCTTCCAGTAGGGGCTGGCACTTGGTGCCTGCTTCTCTCACCCAGCCTGAGGCACCCTTACCTCTTGGTGTCTCCAGCCCCTCAGAGCCTTAGTTATTCTTTTTCCTTGTTACATCTCCAGTGTTCACAGCCCCTGCTGCGGGCTCCAGGCACCCACTGTCCCAGCAGTCCGTCTTGTATTTTAGAATTTCTTTAGCATCTTAGCTGGAAAATAAGGCCTAGAAGGCAAAACACGTAAAGCATCTACGGAGGCCCCGTGCACCCTGGGCCTAAGCTGGCAGCCTCCCTTCTCTCTCCTCAGATTTGCTCCTTGACATTTGCCTGTGGCTGCTGCCTGGCAGTGGCAACAGCTGGGGTGGGGTGGGTGCTGGAGGCCTGTAACCCTACTCCCCTCCTGTTCTCTCATGAAATTGGAGCTTCCATGCCTTGGCGGGAAGGGAGGGCTGTGGGTGGGCTGGGCCCTTCGAGGACCATAGGGATTTTCCTGTTGAGCTTGCGTCCCTGTGGGATGGATGTAGGGCTAGTTGATCCTGGCTGTCCTGGCAAGGATTGCTTACAAGCAGTTTGGTCAGGGATACCTGAAGGCATTCCCAGTTAATCCCCACGTATGTGTGTCTGTGCGGTGTATCTGCACACGCGGGGTATCCACAGCATCACAAGGGGGGCTTGGCGCTCCACAGTGTGATGAGCCTCACACTCCTATACATTGTCTGACCTCTGCAGCAGTCTTCAAAGGCCTTCCGGTTCCTTTCTTCAGTCACGTGGGGGCTTTGTTAGCAGCTGGTAATTCTCCCTTCCCCTCTCAGGTGCTGGCCTGGTTTGAGGAAGGGGAAGAGACTGTCACGGCCTTCGTTGAGCCTTTTGTCATTCTCTTGATCCTCATTGCCAACGCCATTGTCGGGGTTTGGCAGGTCAGTGCGGACCCCTTCTCCTCACTTGTGTCTCAACACTGGGCAAGGAGGCCAGGCCTCCTTCCAATTTCCTCCTCCTCCATCCTTTCCTCCAGCTGTGCCCACTCCTCTGGTCTTCTCATTCAGTTGGGACTGGTATGGAGTATTAGACAAAGCTGGACAAACTCATCTGCTTACTGTGTGAGCCTGAGGAAAGTCTCCATCCCCGAGCCTGTTTCCTCACCTGAGAACAGGGCTAGTAAGCTAGGTGTGCTGGCACACACCTACAGCACTCCAGAGGCGGAGTCAGGAGACTCCCACGGTCTAGGCTAGCCTGGACTACAATGTGAAATTCTGTCTAAAAATCAAACGCTATGCAAGGATGAGCATACTTACAACCCACTACAAGGAGGAAGGAGAGGGGGCGACGTAAGACGTGGTGACACACACTTTTAGTCCCACAGTTGTAGGGGCAGAGGCTGGTGGGTCTCTGTGAGTCTGAAGCTAGCCTGGGCTACATAGAAGATTCCAGGCCAGGCAAGGCTACATAGTGAGCTCCTGTTTTTTTGTTTTGTTTTAAAAATGAAAGAGATAGAAAAAGAAAAGAAAAGAGAAACAAGACCAATAACTGAGTTCCTCAGGCTTGATACAGTTGAAAAGAACATGAAAGTTCATGGCACACAGTAGGCACTCAATAGCACTTGATACAGTTGAAAAGAACATGAAAGTTCATGGCACACAGTAGGCACTCAATAGCACTTGATACAGTTGAAAAGAACATGAAAGATCATGGCACACAGTAGGCACTCAATAGCACTCATTTGATTCTTCCCCAACATTACCAGTCTACTTTCTTTGCCCCTTGCTGTCTGTCTTTTGTTTGTTTGTTTTGTTTTTACTTTTTAAATTCCTTTCCTCTTGGTCCAAACTCTTCTTCTTGTTTTTAGCCACTGGGGATGTTTTGAACAACAAACGCACCCCTGCTGTGATGCTGTCCACCTCTTGTGCTAGCTGGACCTGCATAAGCCAGCCTTTTCTGCAATGTCCTTATTTCTCCTAGGATCCCGATCCCTGCTCCTCCGTCTGCATGTCCCTCACCCTGCATGTACTCAGACCAGCCTCCTGCGGGTCCAGGACTTCCTCCCTCCCTGACTCCACTCTTGTCTGCTCTCTTCCTCAGGAACGGAATGCAGAGAATGCCATCGAGGCTCTGAAAGAATATGAACCTGAGATGGGGAAGGTCTATCGGGCTGACCGAAAGTCAGTGCAAAGGATCAAGGCCAGGGACATTGTCCCTGGCGATATTGTGGAGGTGGCTGGTAAGTCCTAGGATGGATGGTCTAGGAGGGAAACCTTGGGTCCTAGGCCAAGAAGAGAGCAGGGGGCCTGCCAGCCCTGTTTCTGTATCTGTGAGGATGGTGGCGTCTTTGCTTCTCCTTCCCAGACTTCTCAGGAGTCACTCCAGGACATCCAGGCCACAGCACCCCTCCCCAGTAGAGTCTCAATAGGAACAGCTAGTCCTGTCCCTCAGGCCGTAGACAGACCCCCTGTCCCCCTCCTGTCAGCCAACACTTGCAAGCGACAGGTGGAAGCCAGTCTCTGCCAATGGCCTCATCTCCACCCCTTGCCGATCCTGGCTCCCCTCTCCTTCCTCCCACCACAAGCTTGGTCAGCTTTCAGTCTTGACCCCTCTGTGCCCTTGAGGCCTCTCGAAGGGGAAGGAATGAGAGTAGATGGAGTGGGGGTGGGTTAGGAGGGGGTGGATGACTACCCCCGCCCCCACCACCATGTAAGGGCAACTCCCAGTCCTCTAGGAGCACGGGGCTAAGAGGAGGACGCTCAAGGAGGGCCCTGCCCCCTCAGGACACTTAATGCCGGCTCAGGGAGGGTGGGGCTGGGTAGCTAAGATTACTGGATTCTGCCCTTAGCGCTTTTTATATCTGCCCCGAGCAGGCCTTTCCAGCACGGTAGGTGCCTAGTTTGGGGAATGTATATTTCTAAGCTTCCTTCCCTCATACCATGTCACCACCAGGAGAAGCATGGGGTGGAAAGTTGGTGGGCTCAAGGCCCCTGAGCTCCATCACAGGGCAGTCCTGCTGTGGTGACGGTTTGGGGTCAGTGCCATGGATGTCTATAAATACCACTTGGGCTTCGGTGACAAGGGTGTCTGCCTGACGCCATTGCTGACCTCCCTCTCTCCTCCGGCTTCCTCTGGCACTGGAGGAGGGACCTTAGAAACCGAGAGAAAGGGAAGCAAGTGAGCTTCGTCCCAGTTCCACCCATGGGACCTAGGTGGCTTTAGGCGGAGGCCTGAGGAGGGGTGTGTGTCCCCCAAAAGGTCTCTAGTCTGGCAGAGTGTCTCCCTCAGCCCCTGCCAAGGTGCTTCCAGTGTCTGGCTTCCCACTTCCCCTCTGTGAAGCCCTGAGCCACGCTCAGGAACGCTCCCTCACACGTCCTTCTGTGCATCCCACTCAGCTCCACTTCCTCTCTCACTTGGCCTGGATTTCCTCAGCACCCACCTTGTCCTCCGGTCCTCCGAGTCACCCTCTTTTCTCCGCGTTACATCATTACGTTTCCTTCTTTCCCTTTCTCTCATTTTCCTCTCTCAGTTTTCGCTGGCTTGTCCTCAGTTTTCCTTTCAGCTACAGGGAATACATCTAATGAGCACACACCACACTCCAGGCTCCTCTTCTCAGGCTTGCAGCCAGTGGGAAGAGAGGCATTGGGACGGGACAACGGGGTAGTATCTCTGGGGTGGGGATGGACTTGGGACTCTGGTGCTGAAGGCCTGTGAATGGCTGGATGCTCCAGGGCTTGAGGGATGATGGTGTGAGGGAGGCAGAAGCTGGAAAGAGAAGCCTCCATTCCGAGCTGAACTTGCTCTTCTCTCTACAGTGGGGGACAAAGTCCCAGCAGACATCCGCATCCTCTCCATCAAATCCACCACCCTCCGGGTCGACCAGTCCATCCTGACAGGTAGGCTGGCTCAGGTAGGAGGGCACAGTGAGGAGGAGCTAGGTAGACAGAGAAAAAGGTTTGGGTGGATGAAGGAGGGCATCCACAGTAGGACCTCTTCAGTTCTGAGGGGACATCCTTGGTGTGGCTCAGCCTTCATTCTGTCACGAGGGGCATGGGAGAGGACGTTTGTGACCATTTCCCATATAGTCTTTGCCCTACACCTTCTATGTGGACATAAGAACTCACCCCCTGTCACAAATTGTCCTGTCCTCTCCAACATCCTGAAAAGTCCTCAAATGAGGGATTCTAGGATAGGGTGGGGACTTTGGACACACTTTCAACTCTGGGCCCACAGCAGGAGGACCTGAGCCTCTGTCCTTGGTGAGGAGGCCACACTGGTAGTCTCCCAGGACTGTGCTATGCAGCTCACAGATGCTTCATGTCCACCGACTTATCTGATTTTCACCAGGACATGAGGAGCAAATGGAAGTTAAGCCATCAAAGTCACACACTAGGCTTGGTCAGTGTCCTTTAACTCTAAGGCAATGGACTTCCTGCTTGCCCAGTCACCTTCCTCCAGAGGCAAGACTGCCGGAGTGTTGGCTTGCTGATTGCAAAGTGTCAGAATGTTAGGGACAGAGACATGCTGTCACCTGAAAACTCCTTGGTCCTTTCTCCACAGGGGAGTCTGTATCTGTCATCAAGCACACAGACCCTGTCCCTGACCCTCGAGCCGTAAACCAGGACAAGAAGAACATGCTCTTCTCAGTAAGCAGTCACATGACCAGGCAGAGGACCTGGGTGTAGAGGGAGCATGGCAGTGGAAGAAGAGATGAGGCCCCTGGCCTGTGGCATGAGGCCTACCTCTCGCCTGACCCTACTCTTTCCTCACCTTCCCAGGGTACCAACATTGCAGCCGGCAAGGCCGTGGGCATCGTGGCCACCACTGGTGTGAGTACTGAGATTGGCAAGATCCGAGACCAAATGGCTGCCACTGAGCAGGACAAGACACCACTGCAGCAGAAGCTTGATGAGTTTGGGGAGCAGCTGTCCAAGGTCATCTCCCTCATCTGTGTGGCTGTCTGGCTTATCAACATTGGACATTTCAACGACCCTGTCCATGGGGGCTCCTGGTTCCGGGGGGCCATTTACTACTTCAAGATTGCTGTGGCCTTGGCTGTGGCAGCCATCCCAGAAGGTGAGACAACCATCCCTTGGTCATAGACTCTCTCCTTGGCAAAAATAGTTCCAGATAAAGTAACCATGACAGGTCCCGTGGAGAAGGTCCAGATAGCTTTGGTGGCTGTTAGGTAGCAACCAGACTAGGCCTCCCTCCTCCTGGGTTGTTTGCTTACACCATCTCTATCCCCTTAGGGCTACCTGCTGTCATCACCACCTGCTTGGCCTTGGGTACCCGCCGGATGGCAAAGAAGAACGCCATCGTGAGGAGCTTGCCCTCTGTGGAGACCCTGGGCTGCACCTCTGTCATCTGTTCTGACAAAACAGGAACCCTCACCACCAACCAGATGTCGGTTTGCAAGGTCAGGAGAAGCATGGGCTGGGTGACAGGGGCCCTCTGAAGATAGGCTTCTGTACTAGTGCCTTCTCAGTGTGGCCGGGAACTACTCACGGGTGGAGTAAGTGCCACCCTTAGGTCGAGGAAAGGGCCGTATTAGTTGGCTTTCTGTTTCTTACATAAAACTCTGACGTTTTAGTTTATTTGGCTTATGTGTCCCAATCACAGTCCATCACTGAGGGAAGTCAGGGCCGGAACCATGGAGGAAGCTGCTTACTAGCTTGCTTTCTGTTGCTGTGATGGACACCATGACCCAAAGCAACCCTAGGAGGAGACGCTTTGTTTCATCTTTTTTTTTAAATTTTTTTTTAAGATTTATCTATTCATTATGTATGCAGTATTCTGCCTGTATGTGTCCCTGCAGGCCAGAAGAGGGCGCCAGATCTTATTACAGGTGGTTGTGAGCCACCATGTGGTTGCTGGGACTTGAACTCAGGACCTCTGGAAGAGCAGTCGGTGCTCTTAACCACTGAGCCATCTCTCCAGCCCTCTTTATTTCATCTTATAGCTTACAGTCCATCGTTGAGGAAAGCCAAGGCAGAAACTCTAGCTAGGAGCTTAAAACAAACACCATGGAGGAACAGAGGAGTGCTGCCCTGGCTTAGTCTGCTTTCTTAAACACCCCAGGACCACCTGCCTATGGTGGGCTGGCCCTTTCCACATCAGTCATAGTCAAGAAAATGTCCCGACAGGCTAATCTGATGGCGGCAGATCCTCAGTTGAGTCTCTCTCTTCCTAGGTAACTCTAATTGGTCAGGTAACAACAACAACAACAGCCACCCCAGCCTTACCCCGTCCTGTGTGTCTCTCTGATCCTCTACATCCGCCCATTCAAGGGCATTCTCTTTAACCCCACTTTTCTAGAAAGTAAACTGAGGCTTAGGGAGATTTAGGGGTTCACTGAAAGATACAAATTAATAAATATCAGAGCCAGGCATAGCGCCTGCCTGTTACCCTTCTACTCAAGGGGTAAAGGCAGGGACATTGTGAATGTGAGGCCTGCCTTAGCTATAACTACTTGGGAGGTTGGGGTACAAGGATCACTTCCACTGGAGAGTTCAAGGCCAGCCTAGCAACAGTGACATTTTATAATAAAAAAAAAAAAAAAGTAGCAGAACTGAGTTCCAAACCCAAGTATTTGTGGCTCAGTAGTTTCTGTGTGTGCAAATCCATACCCCTAGAGTAACCACTTCATGACAAGGCCAGCAAGTCTGGCGTAGGAGCAGCATTTCTTTAAAAAATTTAAAAGTATTTATTAATTCAGAAAGAGTGAGTGTTATTCTTTTTCTTCTTCCATAATGTTTGTTCCGGGGTTGAACTCAGATCATCAAGCTTGGTGGCAAGTACCTTTACCCGCTGAGCCATCTCACTGACCCCTAAGCAGCCAGCCAGCCCTTTTCCCTTTTCAAGACAGACTCTTTACATAGCCTTGACTGGCCTGGAACCTGCTATGTGGTCCCAGCTGGCCTCGAACTCACAGAGCTTCCCTGCCTCTACCTCCTGAGTGCTAGGACTACAGGCATGCACCACCACACCTACCCAGTATTCTTTATATATATAGGTAAGATTTCAAAATAAGCCATTGACTGAAATACAGGTCTCAAAAACTTCGTAAAGCAAATGTGTAATTTAGCAACATCTGCTTCTTTATTCAGAATAAGCTCCAGCAATGGGTACAGTGTCCAAGAGCTGCCGAGTGTGAGGTGCTCTGGAAAGCAAGGGTGACAGACAGGCATCTGTGGTCCTGTCCTACAATGCCACAGCCTTGGTTTAGAGGTGTTTTTGTTTTTGTTTTTTGTCAGAGTTTTTCCAGGCTTGTCTTGAACTGCCGGCCTCAAATGATCCTCCCACTTTTGGCCCCCAATAGCTGGGCCTATGGGCCTGGGCCACCCCACTCAACCCAAAGCCACAGGTGGTGCTAATTTTGATGTGATCCATCCACTGTGTTCATAACTGGAAGAAAATGCTTCATGTCAGAAAAAAAAAGAGAGATTTGAATTTTTTTCTTTGTCATCTAAGAATATCAGCCTCTCTCTTTCTCTCTCTTCCCGGAGTAGGATCTCATGTAACCCAGGCTGAGGCTGGCATTGAACTCCTGATTCTCCTGCCTCCAACTCTCAAGAGCCTGGATTGCAGGCTGATGCTACCACACTTAGCTTCATGGGCTCTTTTAGGTGTTAGCCGCTGATGCCCCACCTCCCCTAAACAGAGTTCTGTGGAATATTGTGCCTTTGACATAAAAATGGCTTTTCTGTAGGGCTGAGGACATAGTTCAGTGCAGAGTGCTAGCCTAGCATGCACAGGCCTGTCTTCTAGCCCCAGCACATAGGAATGAATGAATGAATGAATGGATGGATGAATGAATGAATGGTAAATGGATGAAAGCCTGGTGTAAACAATCAGGCCTGACACAGGAGGACTGCCAGGAGTTTAAGGCCAGCCTTATGAGTCCCAGGAGACCCTAGGCCATAGAGTGAGATCTTGTTTCAAAAAGTAAATGAATGCTGGGCAGTGGTGGCGCATGCCTTTAATTCTAGCACTTGGGAGGCAGAAGCAGACGGATCTCTGAGTTCTGAGTTTGAGGCCAGCCTGGGATACAGAGTGGGGACAGCCAGAGCTACACTGAGACACTTTGTCTTGAAACCCACTCCTCCCCAAAAATTAAATGAACAAAAATAAGTAAATAAAATTGTAAAAATGGTTCTCTGAAGAACAAAGAGTTTGTAGTGGGATCAAGATGAAGTGAACATGCCAGGTGGTGGTGGTGTGTGCCTTTACTTCCCAGCACTCTGGAGGCAGAGGCAGGTGGATCTCTGTGAGTTCGAGGCCAGCCTGGTCTACAGAGTGAGATCCGGGATAGCCAGCGCTACACAGAGAAACCCTGTCTCAGAAAAACAAAGATCAAAACAGAAGATGAAGTAGACAGCGTGGGCAGAGTTAGTTGCTATCCTGAGTATCACGTCCTCTGCCTCTCTCTAACACATGGGCTTCACAGCCAGAACACAGGCTTGTAGGGCGTGGCTCTTGTTCCCCTATAACAATGAACGAAGGACAATGCCGTAGGAAAAGGACTCGCATTTTTAGCTCATCCTGCAGGAAGCTCCAGCCTCATCCCTGGAGATGTAGATGGAGCTGCTGCTCACAGGTACACTTGGCCCCAGTCTCCATCACACGCTGTTGTACACATCTATGAACTGGTCTGGAGAAGGCCTAGCATAGCCCTCAGTAACTGGTTTTTAAGGCCACTGACAAGGAACATGGAGAATTATTGCAAAACCCTGGAGTGACTGGAGCAGTACAGATCAAGAGGAGAGAATGGGGTGGGGTGCTGGGAAATATGCTCTCTCTGAACCTCAGGATGCCTGCACTCAGGGATGGGGATGTGGAATATCTGTGTGGCCCTTCTCCCCTGCAGATGTTCATCATTGACAAGGTGGATGGGGATGTCTGCTCGCTGAATGAGTTCTCCATCACAGGCTCCACCTATGCTCCTGAGGGAGAGGTGTAAGTGATCCACGAGTCTCCTCAGGGCCGTGTGCATACCCCCACCTCCTTTACTTGACATCTCTCTCCTCCTACTTTCCCCTTCCTTTTCCATTCCCTTTTTTTCCCAACTATCTTCTCTCCCACCCGATCCTCCACCTCCAAGTTCATTACCATCTCCTTGCCTTCCTGATGCCCGTCTGCTTCTCTGTGCTCTCTGCATCTCATGCTCTGTTCTCCTCCATTTCTCTCCTGCCTTTCTTCCCACCTTGCTGCCAGCTTGAAGAATGATAAGCCAATCCGAGCAGGGCAGTATGATGGGCTGGTGGAGCTGGCCACCATCTGTGCCCTCTGCAATGACTCCTCCTTGGACTTTAATGAGGTAACCTTATACCCCCAACGCTCCCGCTTCCGTTCCTGCAGCTCAGAGTCTGTGCTTCCTGGGTGGTCCAGGAGGAAGGGTCTTAGGGAGCAAACAAAAATGCAAGGAAGGTGCTTGGCTGCTTCTTGACCCATCCAGATGAAGATGGGTGTGTTGGGTGAGGACAGGAGATCCGGGCACACACTTCCTCTCCCTCCTCTGTCCATTTCAGACCAAAGGTGTCTATGAGAAGGTGGGCGAGGCTACAGAGACAGCCCTCACCACCTTGGTGGAGAAGATGAATGTGTTCAACACTGAAGTGAGGAGCCTCTCTAAAGTGGAGAGGGCCAACGCCTGTAATTCGGTGAGTCAGGGCGCCCTCCACAGGCCTAGACCCAAGACCCGGGCAGACCTAGACAGACAAAGCCTTGTGTCTGTGCTGGGACCCCAATAGGCAGGCAGTGGCTTCATCCAACTCCTTTTCCCCATAGTCATATGGCTTCTGTTGTCTGGCCTCAATACCCTGGGAGGTCACTTCCTCTTCTTGTGACCCAGAGTTGGACAGAGCTGCATGAAAACCATGGTGCTGCCTGCCAGGTTGGCCTGAGTTCAGCCGCAGCACCTTGGTTTCCATACAGCCATCAATCCCACAAGGTGAGGTCTTCTCCAGGGCACGCTGTCACTCACTGGACTCCAGCTGTGAACACTTGCTGGTTTCTGAGTATCATGTTACTTACAGCTCTCTTTCTTGACATCCTCCTGCCTCAGTCTCTCAAGCGTTGGCATTAACAGTGTGCACCACCATGGCTGGCTTTCCTCTATCTCTTCCTATACTTCTTCATTGGTACTAGGAAACGGAACACAGAACTTACATGTACTAGGCAAATTTCTTTCCTTTTTTTTTTTTTTAAAAAAAATTATTCTCTAAGTTTTTCCTTTCTTGTATGTGCAAGATACACACTGCTGCTTTTATTATTATTATTATTTCTTTGTGTGTGGTGAAGATGTATGATGTGTAGTGGGGAGCTGTGTGTATGTGGAGGTCAGAGAACTTTTGGGAGTTGGTTTTTGTTTTCACCAGGGGTTCCAGAATCAAACTCAGGCTTGTGTGGTCATCAGGCTTGTGTGGCAAGCGATTTTACCCACTGAGCTGTCTCTGCTTGTTGTTAATATAACAAACAAGTAGAGTTTGAGGCTTCTCGCCTGCTGGGCAAATGCCTTCACTGCCAACTCCCTAGCTCTTGTTATTTTTATTTGGTTCTATGGATGGTTTATTTGTATATGGTGCTGGGATTGAGCTCCATGCCTCGCACATGCTAGGTTGGTGCTTTACCACCAGGTAAAGCCTTGGCCCCATCTATGATGTAGTTGGTAAATAAAGGCTAATTCTTCTTCTTATTCTTCTTCTTATTATTATTATTATTATTTTGTTTTGTTTTGAGATTACAGCCTTGCTGCATAGCCCAGATGGGTCTTAAACTTACACCAGTACTCCAGCTTTAGTCTACAAGTGCAGGGATTATAGGCATAACTCACCATGCTTGGCCATGGCTCTCATTCATTTTTCATTGTGTGCTAGGGAAGCAGAGGCAGGAGAATTACCATAAATTCAACACCAACCTGGACTATAGTGAGAGACCCTGTCTCAAAAAGAGTCTTGGTCATATTGGCTATGTTCCCCACTGGCACCACATTAGACAGTGCAGGCTACATTTCTTCGGCCACTGAATGTTCTGTTGGGTAGCAGCATGCAAGGCCACTCTGTTTCTGTTGTGATTTAAACTGGACACTTGAACTTGGGGTGTGGCTCGGTGGTAGAACACTTGCCTAGAATGTGTGAGCCATGAGGTCTATCCTGAGTACTACAAAACTGAAAATCAAACAGCCTCCAGTGGAAATGGTATGCACCAGCCCTAGAGTTTCTGCACTTGTCTTGTGGGTAACTGGCTTTGCCTTAGACTCAGCCTCAGCAAGGGGTCTACTCTGACATCCAGATCCTTTCGGACTGCTTTAAAGGGATCTGGTCTTTACCTCCCAGGTGATCCGCCAGCTAATGAAGAAGGAATTCACCCTGGAATTCTCCCGAGACAGAAAGTCTATGTCTGTCTACTGTTCCCCAGCTAAGTCGTCTCGGGCTGCTGTAGGAAACAAGATGTTTGTCAAGGTCAGAAGCCTTCCCTCTCTGACACTGGGGCCCTTTCCAATGCCTGCCCTCGGTACCCTGGAAGGCAGGCAAGAGTCTCTGAGTGCTGTTCTGGTTTTCCAGGGTGCCCCTGAGGGGGTCATCGACCGCTGCAATTATGTGCGTGTTGGCACAACCCGTGTGCCATTGACGGGCCCGGTGAAGGAAAAGATCATGTCAGTAATCAAGGAGTGGGGCACTGGTCGGGACACCCTACGATGCCTGGCCCTGGCCACCCGGGACACACCCCCCAAGCGAGAGGAGATGGTTCTGGATGACTCGGCCAAGTTCATGGAGTATGAGGTGAGCCAGGGAAGGCCTCTTCCTGTTCTGGGAATTGTGTTGAGACAGTTTTCCCTCCCGGCCACTGCCTGTCATTCCCTGCTGCATCAAGTCAATGACTGTGCACTATGGATCCCCAAATCACAGGGCATTAAGGGGGGGCAGGTTTATGAATCATCTAACCCAGCCCTCAGGAGCCTGAGGTAGGCCAGCCTCAACTGCACAGGCAAGACCCTGTTTCAAAAAACAACCACGAAAACAAAAGCCAGGGGAAGATGATGTAGTCCAGGGCTGCTGTACGTGTGGTGCTGGGGCTGGAACCTGGGGACAGGCGGGTGTGCAATGCCCGAGCTGAACCTGCAGCCACCGTCCGCGCTAACTGTGCTCTGGGGACTGGTGATGTTGCATTCCAGAAGGAATGAGCTTGTTTTGAGGCGACTGGTATATTTCCTGATACAGGCTTCCCGCTTGCTGTGGGCTCTGAGCAGCCCCCAAAGCTCACTGCCTGCATTTATGGGGGCAGATTATGATGGCCTGCCAGGTGACAGGATGTGCTCAGAGTGATGGGCTAGTGACAGGTCTGCTTAAGGAAACACTACCATGCTAACATGTAGCTTTCCTTTTCTTCTTTTTACTTATTTTTTTCTTGTTGTTGAGATGGTCTTGTTATGTAGCCAGGGCTGGCCCTGAACTCACACTCATGATCTTCTCTTTACCTCCTGAGGGCTGGAATCCCAGGTGTACCCACCACACCCAGCTTTAGCTCTCCTTTTTGCAGTGGGCCTCGGCACTGCAGAGTATGCAGGCATTATAAGGAACGAGAACGCTTCTGCCTGTACTTCCTGTGCAGATGTCTAACACCAGGCCCCACGGCAGCACGCTCCAGCTTCCCCAGCATTACCGCCCATCTTCCTCTGAACTTCCTCCGGTTCCTACCAGATCACTCCTTGACCGGTCTTTTCCAGATGGACCTGACATTTGTTGGTGTTGTGGGCATGCTGGATCCACCCCGCAAGGAGGTCACAGGCTCTATCCAGCTGTGCCGTGATGCTGGGATCCGAGTGATCATGATCACCGGGGACAACAAGGGTACAGCCATTGCTATCTGCCGACGAATTGGCATCTTTTCGGAGAATGAGGAGGTGACAGATCGTGCCTACACTGGCCGAGAGTTTGATGATCTGCCCCTGGCTGAGCAGCGGGAAGCCTGCAGACGCGCCTGCTGCTTTGCCCGTGTCGAGCCCTCACACAAGTCCAAGATTGTTGAGTACCTGCAGTCCTATGATGAGATCACAGCCATGGTGAGAAGTTCCGGAGTGCTGTCTGGGTCATGGCTCTGGGTTGTGTCCCCATGCATGCTCAGAGGCCCCAGGGACATGCACAGAGGAGAGGGATTTAGTTTCTGCTTGGGGTCTGAGGGAGGGGCATAAGGTGTCTGGAACTCTGAGTTTCTCTCTTTCTCCTTCTGCCTTCAGACAGGGGATGGTGTCAATGATGCCCCTGCCCTGAAGAAGGCCGAGATTGGCATTGCCATGGGATCTGGTACTGCTGTGGCTAAGACCGCCTCTGAGATGGTCCTAGCTGATGATAACTTCTCCACCATCGTGGCTGCTGTGGAGGAGGGCCGCGCCATCTACAACAACATGAAGCAGTTCATCCGCTACCTCATTTCCTCCAACGTGGGCGAGGTGGTCTGGTGAGCAGCCAGGGCAGGCATCCAGAAAAAAAGCAGGGTTGAAAGGGCTGTTCGTGGGGCTTGGGACAGGATCAGTGTATGACCTCCTTCCTTTGGCAGTATCTTCCTGACAGCCGCCTTGGGGCTGCCCGAGGCCCTGATCCCTGTGCAGCTGCTATGGGTGAACCTGGTGACTGATGGGCTCCCTGCTACGGCCCTGGGATTCAACCCACCTGACCTGGACATCATGGACCGTCCCCCCAGGAGTCCCAAGGAGCCTCTCATCAGTGGCTGGCTCTTTTTCCGCTACATGGCAATTGGGGGTGAGCAGGAAGGGACTCAACAACCCTTCCGAGCGCTTGGGACTGACCTTTGTCCCTGATGCTAACTTCTCCCAAGTCAAGCTGCCCAAAGGCACCTCTTCCTCAACCAGCTGTCTCCAGCTGTGTAAGGCCCTCCTGATACCTTCTGTCTCCTCAGCCCTGACCTGAACTCCTTTTCTTCCCTCCACAGGCTATGTGGGTGCAGCCACTGTGGGAGCAGCTGCCTGGTGGTTCTTGTATGCAGAAGATGGGCCTCATGTCAGCTACCACCAGCTGGTATGAGGACGGGGCGGTGGACACTGGGAGGCATCTTGAAGGCTTTTGTGGATCTCAGACTTTCGTCTCTTCCCGTATAGACTCACTTTATGCAGTGCACTGAGCACAACCCTGAATTTGATGGCCTGGACTGTGAGGTCTTTGAGGCCCCTGAGCCCATGACTATGGCCTTGTCTGTGTTGGTGACCATTGAGATGTGCAATGCTCTCAATAGGTAGGTCCCTTCCACTTGGGTGGGCCCCGATGTGCCTTCTTGTGCCCTCCGCCTCTTCTGCCGCTCCTCTGCCTTACCACATCTTTCTGTGTACTCTATCCCTCCATCTGCCTGGCCTTTGCCACAGCCTGTCTGAGAACCAGTCTCTACTACGGATGCCGCCCTGGGTGAACATCTGGCTGCTGGGTTCCATCTGCCTGTCCATGTCCCTCCACTTCCTCATCCTCTATGTTGACCCCTTGCCGGTGAGCCTTCTGCTGTCCCTTCTCCCTGACTCCAGGGAGTCAGTTCATGCCTGTGGCCATAGGGTGCTCACAGAGGAGGGTAGTTCGCAGCACCCTGGTCCTTCTTTTCTTCCCGAAAAAACACTTCGTCTTTCCTGATGGTTGCTGTCTCCACCCCAGATGATCTTCAAGCTCCGGGCCCTGGACTTTACCCAGTGGCTCATGGTCCTCAAGATCTCACTTCCAGTCATTGGCCTAGACGAGCTTCTCAAGTTCATTGCTCGGAACTATCTGGAGGGTAAGGACATCCCTCTTCCCTAGCACTCAGTCCTGAGCAGAGCCCCTGCCCTCTGCGCTGCGACTCCGTGCCACACCTCACTCCCCTCTTCCTTTGCAGGTGGGTAAGTTCTCTTTGGCCCTGGCAGGACCAGTGTCCCCAGGGAGGGCAGCCCAAGCCCTATCCCCACTCCAGCCATGACTGGTGGGGTTTCCCCCAGCCTGCTCAGCCCTGTGGGCCTGTGGGCCTCCTTCCCCCTTGATAACGGCCTCTCTCTGTCCTCTCTGGCCACAGGATAACCGTCCCCCTCCTCCATGTCTTTGAGCGTGTCACAGGTATCTCCCCACACACCTTGCCCCAGCTGCTGTACCCTGCCGCTCGCCCACCAGCCCCCGCGCACCCCCGCGGTCACTTGCGCTCACAGCTCTCCCTTGGAGCCGCCGCTGCTGCTGTTGCCCGCTTCCACATGAGGGCCGTGCCCTTCCTGTGGGCACTGGCAGCTGTGAGGCTGCGTCCTGGCCTTCCAGTCTGCTGGGCTGCGCTGCGTCGCGCTGGCTGTCTCTGCTGCTGGGGCGGTGGTGGCTGGGGGAGGGCTGGGGTCTGGCACACCACAGGTGAGTAGGGAAGGGGGCCATGGGCCCTCCAGGTGAGTGTGATGGAGATGCACAAGGAGATGCAGCTCTCCCTCCCGTGCCTACTTCCTTCCTTTCTTCTTCCAGATCCAGAAGATGAAAGAAGGAAGTAACCAGCCCTTTTGCCCTGTCCTCCCCACCCTAGCAACGCATCTTCAGCCAGAGCTGAGACACAGACCCTTCTTCTCCCCCAATTCTGTTTATAAACAAAGTTCCCTGCCCCTCTGTTCCTCTTCAGCAACCTGCCCTCCCTCTGAACCTTGTAAATCCCCTTCCCAACCTCATGGGGCTGGCAGGGACAAGGCGGCTGACTGAGCTGAGCTGCTTATTTATTGAAAATAAATGACAGAAAAGTCTGGCCTTGCCTCCATATATCTTGACGCCTATTTCCGGTGCCTGTGGACAAATACTTTAGTGTCATACAGTCCAGAAAGCAGCTGCGTGTCCCAGGACCTATGAGGAATCCACTGATGCCAACAGCTTCTAGTCACAAGCTGGACGTGCCTCAGAGCGGGACTGGCTGCTGGCTAGAGGTGCCAGGGCAGGAGGGCAGGGTCCATGAGGCAGCATGGCAGCCTGGAAGCTACAGGGCTCAGCCTGTACTTTGGTTCTGGAAGGAGGCTGGGACCCTCATCTAGGTATCATCCCTGAGAACAGGCCCAGCCACCCTGGGTGGAAGTAGTGGCCCTGGTGATACTACCATCTAGGCCTGGAGTGGGTGGGCTCCATTCTGAGACTGCAGTCCGTGTCTCACAGTTCTGGTGGAGAAAGGGGTGGCTTCCCCAGCAGGAAAGCGTCTCGCCTGGCTCCTCAGGAGTCCTTGATGCCCTTGATGTCCCTGAGGGGTGCCTCATCCAGGATGCTACGTACTTGCTCCAGAGTCTCTGCTTGGCGAATCCGCTCCAGGCGTACCTGCGTGGTTGGGTGGGAGATATGGAAAGTCCTGCTGAGGAAACAGCCCCTGCCTGACCAGCCAGCCTCTCAGGTCAGCTCTGCAGAGGCAATCTGTGTTCAGATGGGGTCAAGGGAAGGAATAGGTCCCAGGAGCTTGGCCTGAGGAAGTCTGGGTGCTGCTGGCCATTGGTGGGGCTGACAGCACGAAGCTGTCACTGCAGCTGAGGTGTGCAAGAAAACATTTTGGGCAATAGCTCAGGAGGAAAGACCATGCCAGGTCCAGAAAAAGGACCTTTCCTAATTGGGGGCTGCCTCTGTGAGACCCAGGACAAGTCACTCAGAGCCATACCAACTAGGTAGGAAAGGCCAGGCCATACCTGTAGGGCCTGGGACAGCCGAACAAAGTCCCTCTGCACCTGTTCACTGGTCTCCAGCTCGGCCTGCAGCCGCAGTGCCTTGGCCCTCTGTTCCGAGAGGAGGTCTGTGAGCTGGGCCTACAGGGACAAGATGTGGAGCTGGGGCCTGACGCATCTTTGGCTAGGTGAGAGGGTGGGTGGCCAGAGCCACGGGATGACCCACATTGGTGTCCCTTCAACACCACCAGACTCTGGCTTCCTTTGGCTCAAGCCAGGTGGCTGATGCAGGGCTTCCTGCTACCTGGTCTGAGGACGACAGGAAGGATGTGAGGGGGGACAGAACCACACAGATGTGCTACCCACGCCATGCCACCGGGTACCACTCACCTTGCATTGCTCTTGCTGGACTCGCTCTGTCTCTATCCTCAGGCTACACAGGGAGGCTGGGAAGTGAAGGAGCAAGGAGACTGGAAGTCAGGCCCACATGGTCCCGGTCCCACTGGTGTGGCCCTCCACAAGGTGCTGACCCTACTCACCCTCTAGCACATCTGTGGGAGTAAGAGAGAGAGGCAGGTCAAGGCTGGATCTCCACTGCACCTCCTCTGCCCGCGCCTGACCCTGGGGACCCCGTGGTGGCTGGGACTTCCCCCACCTGTCTCCTCTCGTTGCACCCTCAGCTGTCCCTCCAGGCTGGCCCTGGCTGCTGTTTCCTCCTCTAGTGCCTCCCGCAGCTTCACGATTTCAATGCGCAGGCGCTCGGCCTCATGCTCCTGGGCCTGCTGCCTGGCCCGCGCCTGTTGCTGGGTGTGCCGCACCAGCAGATGGAGCTCCTGCGAGAGACACAAGGGGTCTGCCGGGCACAGGGCAGAAAGAAGGAGGAGGGCAGGAACCACTGGCCAGATGCACAGTGTGAAAAGAGGGAAGGGAGGGAGGAGGGCGTTGAAACAGAAAAGACGCCAACTGCCACAGTCAGAGCGGTAAGCAAGCTGCAGATTTATAGTGGGATGAAGAAACGGGAGACCAGGACTGCCACATGGTATGGAGGACTTTGAAGAACAGTGTGGGAAGTTCCAGAATACCGATAAGCTGCCAAGCCACTCAAGTTAAGACTCCATTATGTACATAATGAAAACTACAATAAAGGAGAACAGCGAGGCCTGGGGCCGCGGCTCAGCTGACAGGGTGCTTGCCTAGCAGGTATAAGCCCCAGGTTTCATCTCCAGCACTATGTAAAAACTGGGGACAGTGCTGGAGTGGTGGCGGCGGCGGCGGCGGCGGCGGCGGCAGCAGCAGCAGTGGCGGCGCATGCCTTTAATCCCAGCACTGGGAGGCAGAGGCAGGCGGATCTCTGTGAATTTGAGGCCAGCCTGGTCTACAGAGTGAGTTCCAGGCCAGCCAGGGATACATAGAGAAACCCTGTCTTGAAAAATAAAAAACAAGCAAAAAACCAAACCAAACCAAACCAAACCAACCAAACAAACAAAAAACCTGAAGAGGGATGGTAATGTGGGACTGTAATCCCAACACTCCTGAGGTGGAAGCAGTATGATCAGAAGTTCAAGACATCCTTGGCTGTACAGGGGGTTCCAGGCCAGCCTAGACTATAGAGAACCGTCTCAACAAAACAAAACAACACACACATACACAAACCAACAAAAAAGAACAGGAAATCGAGACTTCAGGACTACAGGGTCACACTGTGGATGCTGGCAATAATTCTCAGGGAAGAGAGAAGAACTAGGTGACCTACTAGTTCACGAACAAACTGTTGATAAAGTCAACACGGATCATCATGGAGGACAGGTTCAAAGATTCTGAAGAATTCAATCTTAAGGACCTGATGTCACTTAAAAATAGCAAACAGCATCTGGCGTGGTTTGGGGTCTATGATTCCACACTCAGGAGGCCAGCCTGTCTCAAAGAGAGACCCTATGGTTAACCTCCTGCAGTGAGGACAAGTGTGAGCAGTATGGGGTGTGGTAAGATCCTTTCACTTGTGGCCAGCACTTTATAATTCTTTCTCTTCATGCCAACCCTGGGGAGATGGTATGGGTCCATTTATCAGATGGAGAAAGTAAGTCTTAGACACGGCTCATTCATGAGAGCCAGGGTCTGTCCTCAGGTGTCCTTGGAGAGGAGACAGCCACGGTTGACATCAGGCATTCAGGTGCCATTTACCTGGATGGAGCTGGGCAGAGCCGCACCCTCATTCTCCCAAGGCTCCGGGCCCTGCAGGGCGGAGGAGGGCAGCTGCTCAGCCCGGAGCCCTTGGTTTTCTTCATTCAGTCTCTTGACCTCATGGTGCAGGCACTTGTGAGAAGTGGCCAGCTCTGCCTGGGGACATACAAAGTACAAGGCAATTAGAGGGACTGGACTCTCTAATCCCTGAGGCTACACCCAGAGCCCCAGTGCTAGAATGCTATCTAGAAAGCCCGGCCGCCTGACCTGCTGAGAAAAAAAGAAACCTTTTTTCTGTTTGTTTGTTTTTTTGAGATAGGGTTTTTCTGTGTAGTCCTGGCTGTCCTGGAACTTACTCTGTAGACCAGGCTGGCCTCAAACTCACTGCCTGCCTCTGCCCCCTGAGTGCTGGGATTAAAAGCATGTACCATCACTAACTGGCCCAAGAAGAAACTCTTCCTTAAAGATGTATTTATTTATTTATTATGTATGCAGTATTCTGCCTGCATGTGTCCCTACAGGCCAGAAAAGGGCACCAGATCTTATTACAGATGGTTGTGAGCCACCATGTGGTTGCTGGGAATTGAACTCAGGACCTCTGGAAGAGCAGTTGGTGCCCTTAACCACTGAGCCATCTCTCCAGCCCAGAAGAAACTCTTTACTGCCCTCTCTGACTCTAACCTCTTCAGATTCTGTTCCTGCTGACACACTGGCATCCACAGCGCACCGTATTTCATTTAGATGGTATATATATATTTTTTAATTTATTTCAGCCAGATGTGGTGGCACATACCTTTAATCCCAGCACTCAGTTCATAAGTTTTCTTAAAAAGAAGTTTAAAGCCATCCTTGCCTGTCAGCAAGTTTGAGGCCAGCCTGCACTTAAAAAAAGTGTTGGGCTGGAGAGATGGCTCAGAGGTTAAGAGCACTGACTGCTCTTCCAGAGGTCCTGAGTTCAATTCCCAGCAACCACATGGTGGCTTAAAACCATCTGTAATAAGATCTGGTGCCCTCTTCTGGCCTGCAGCCACATGTGCAGGCAGAACGTTGTATACACAATAAATAAATAAATCTTAAAAATGTTGGGGTTGGAGATTTAGCTTAGTGGTGAAGTGCTTGCCTAGCAAGCACAAGGCCCTGGGTTCAGTCCTCAGCTCTGGGAAAAAAAAAAAAAAAAAGCGTTGTGGCTAGATGTAGCCCATGCCTGTCCTAGCACTCAGGAGACTGAGACAGAAGATCACCAGTTCAGGCCAACCTGAACCACATAGTGAGACTCCGTCTCTAAAAGGGGAGAGGCAGCTGAAGAGATGGCTTAGTGGCTAGAAGCATTGGTTGCTCCTTTCCTGGACCCAGGTTTAGTTCTCTGCACCCATGTGGCAGCTCACAACCAATTGTAACCACAGCTCTAAGATATGATCTCCCCTTTGCCTCCATGGGCACCAGGCACACATGGCTGGCCTTGAACTCACAGAGATCCACCTGGCTGTGCCTCCTGAGTGCTGGGATTAAAGGCGTGCGCCACCACCCGGCTTGAACCATCTTGCTAGCCCCTCAAACATGCTTTTGTAAGTGCCAAAGTAATTGCCAACTTCATTTAATTTTTAAATATCTATCTATCTATCTATCTATCTATCTATCTATCTATCTAGTCTACAAAGCGAGTTCTAGGAAAGGTGAAAAGCTACACAGAGAAACCCTGTCTTGAAAAACAACAACAAAACAAAACAAAACAACAACAACAAAAAACTGGGAGACAATATACACATTTCCAGATCTCTGGCTTCTCTTTAAAAGCAGGACGTCTGACCACACAGATCTCGGGCACTTTTGGGTGGAACTCGTTTGATTTGCTTTCAGTCCTGATTCTGCAGACTGGATCGCATTAGCTCAGTTTACAGATGGGTAAGAAGTACATTCTAAGGCTGTGGGCTTAGTTCAAGATTGCAGAGCTCTGGCCACAGTCAGGCCACCCCCAAAGTCTTCACCTAGTGAGAGCAGCTGCGTGGGGGCCCCGGGCTGATACTTGGCTTTCCACACCCTCCAGGGCCCCAGGTGGTCCTGACCTCTTATCCCCGGACCAACCCCCCCCCCCCCCCCACCAACCGGAGAAGTGGCACTCACCATCTGCAGCTGCACGCGTTCTTGGGCCTGGCTCACGGTCCCTTGCAGAGTTCGAAGCAGTTGCTCTGAGTTCTGGACCTGGGCCAGGAGCACTTGCATCTAAGGAGGGAGGAGGGTGAAATAAGAGGGACGCAGGGGAGGGGGACGGGGACGGGGACGGGGAGCGGGCGCCCCTTGAAATGAGGCTGAACGTACTTGCTTGACACAGTCCTCATTGCTCCGCCTCAGTCCCTCTTGCAGCTCATCCCGTTCACGGCTGACACTTTCCAGGTCCTTCTGCAGCTGCCGCCCCTGCCAGACCACTGAGACCTCAGACTTGTCTTTCAGCTCTGCTGGAGGGGATTATGCCTATTCTTCCCTTCCCCATCAGCCCTCAGTAGGTCCCGCCGCGCCTCCAAAGTGGAGAGATGCGTTTTATTTCGTGCCATCTCTGCTGCCATCTTCTGGGCTACTTAAAATTTCCTTTTCTCTCCACTCCCACGCCCGCCAGTGCTGTGGGCTGAATCCAGAGTCTTGCACAGGCTAGGAAGTGCTCTACCACCGAGCCATACCCCATCCCCTTTCAGTTTTGTTCTGGGCATTTCTCACGGTAACATCATCCCTACAGCATCCTTACCCATGCTCTGCCCAGCTTCCTTTGCTGGGAAGGGACCTTTCTTCCCACTGTAGCTTTAGTGCGGGCCTCATACATATCAAGGGGTCCACTCACCTCTACCTGCAGCTGCTCCCACTGGCTGTCTGGAACAAGCTGGTACCCAGGAGGGGGTAGGTAGATGCCCTCAGGGACCAGAGTGCCAGTGGACACCAGAGAAGCTGTCTCTTCCTGCTCAGGGCTTAGGCCCTGGGTGCCTCGCAGGGAGGTACTACTGGCCGCCCCGCCGCCCAGGGAGAAGGAAGAGATGGAGGCACTGTCGTCACAGTTGTGGGCAAAGGCCTCTGCCGCGGAGCCTGCATCTCCACCGGGCTCCTCCAAGGGCTCCAGGGGAGGCGAAGGGTTCCTTGACAGTGGAAGCAGCTCCGTGGAGCCATGCAGAGAGGCAGGCTGCTTTGGTCGTCTCTAGGGAAAGTGGGAGGGGAGAGGCTAGAAGCCAGCATCCCCCCCCCCCCGGCACCCCTCCCTCCCTCAGCACCCCTGGCGTCCCCCCCTTCCCCTCACCTGGATCTCCTGGATCAGTTCTTCGGCCCTCAGCAGCTTCACTTTCAGCTCCGCTATCTCCTGCTCCATGGGTAACACAATTTCCCGGAGCTTCTCTGAGTCTTCATGAGCCTGGAAGGATGGGGCGCTGGGTAGTGACAGCCCCTCCCTCCTGAAGGATGGCCACCAACTGTTCTAATCCCCACTGAAGGTTATGCCCACCCACAAGATTCCAGAACACACGCTCTAAGTGCTTCCATGGCAAGGGGCCCACGGCCGTGACTAGCTTCCTCTTGTCCGCTCATTCTTCATCCAGACATGCATCTTTTTACACCATAGGACCTCTGGTTTTTAACTGGGCACATGGTCTCAGTTCTCTAGAACCATCTACATCTCTCAGCTTCTCTGAAACTAAACGTGATCACATAACTTGGTTCTAGCTAATGAGATGTAAGCACATGTGTAATCTGTGAATTTACAGACCAAGTCCTTAAAGGAAGCTGTGTCTTTCTTTTTTTTGTTTTTTAAAGATTTTATTTATTTACTTATTATGCATAGTGTTCTGCCTGCATCCCTGCAGGCCAGAAGAGGGCGCCAGATCTCATTACAGATGGTTGTGAGCCACTATGTGGTTGCTGGGAACTGAACTCAGGACCTCTGGAAGAACAGCCAGTGCTCTTAACCGCTGAGCCATCTCTCCAGCCCCTGTGTCTTTCTTTATAACTCCTTGCTGACTGGAATGTGGATATGATGCCTGGCATTCAAGCAATCATCTTGGACCATGAGGCAATCTACTAGCTACAGTCAAACAGCAATATAGAAGCTTAGGTTTCTTTTCTTTTTTTTTTTTTCCTGGAGCTGAGGACTGAACCCAGGGTCTTGTGCTTGCTAGGCAAGTGCTCTACCACTGAGCTAAATCCCCAACCCTCTTTTCTTTCTTTCTTTCTTTCTTTCTTTCTTTCTTTCTTTCTTTCTTTCTTTCTTTTTCTTTCTCTCTCTCCCTCCCTCCCTCCCTCCCTCCCTCCCTCTCCTTCCTTCCTTCCTTCCTTCCTTCCTTCCTTCCTTTCAAAACTTAAGTATTTTATCTTATGTTTATGGATGTTTTGCTGGCATATGTACATACATCATGTGCATTATCTGGTGCATTCAGAAACCAGAAGAGGGCGTCTAATCTTCTGGAACTAGAGTTACAGACAGTTGTGAGCCACCAAGCAGGATCAGGGAACTGAACCTGGATCCTCTGGAAGAGTAGCTAGTATTCTTTCTTAACTGCCGAGTCCTCTCTCCAGTTCCAGAAATCTGGGTTTCTAATGACTGTTTTATCAGTATGGACTTTAAAGAAAAAAATAAAACAAACAAACAAACAAAAAAAAACCTCCCATCTTATTAAACTACTGCTGATTTGTATTTCTGATCACATGCAGCCAACCTCATCTTAACTGACACATCTTCCCATCCTGCCACCCCAACCAGAAAGCTGATCATTTCTTCACTATCTCCTTTTAGGTTTGGGATCCTGCATGGGGTCAGTAAAAACAGTCCTGCTGGGTGGTGCTGGTGGCGGCGGCGGCACACGCCGTTAATTCCAGCACTTGGGAGGCAGAGGCAGGCAGATCTCTGAGTAGACCAGCCTCGTCTACAGAGTGAGTTCTAGGACAGCCAGGGCTACACAGTGAAGCCCTCTCTCCACAAACCACAAAACAAGCAAGCAGCCCTGCCCCCTGCTGCATGCTCCAGGCAACGTGTGCCAGTCATGCTTCACGTTACCATCTCTCTCAGCTCACTTCGACCTCTCAAACCCCCCAAAGTCTCCTTAGACAAACTAATGTAACGGCACGTGTCACAGACAGGGCGTCTGAGTGGTTGCTCAGACCTGGAATGCACGCTGTCTGTACAACAAAATGCACGGCACAGCTGAAGGCAGCATCAGAACCCGCCTGACAGACTTGAGGCTCCTTCTGCTGTCCCGGCCCTGCCACTGAGCCACACCCTGTGCTCGGAAGGCCTGGAAGCCAACAGCAACTTCTAGTCAAAGCTGCAGGCCAGACTTCCTTTCCTGGGCCCCAGTTTTGTTGTCTGATTTTTGAGGTAAGGCCTCTCTTTGACCCTGAGCTTCTGATCCTTCCACAGTGCCAGCACAGACATGTGCCGCCGTGCCTGGTGTTCTGCAGCCCTGGGACTGAACCCAGGGTTTCATACACGCTAGGCGAGCACTCCAGTGACTGGGCACAGCTCCGGCCCTGACCTCCTGTCTGACCTTTGTTTTCACCAGTGGGAAACTGACTCTAGCCCTTGCTTCCTTGGGATCTAATTACCGGCCTCACAGAGCTTCTGTGGAGATCAAGTAAGGTAAGCACGCACACTGCTCGTAAGAGGAAGCATATGGAAATATACATGTCCTAGAATTTAATTGTTTTCATTGTCTCTTAGGTGGAAGGGTCACTACGTACCCTCAAACTCATAATTCTTCTGCCCAGCTTCCCCAGTGCTGGATTATAGGTACATGCCACCACGTGCAGGTATGAAAAATAGAGAGTACTTGCCTATCATGCACGAATGTATATATATGTATGTATATGTATGTGTATGTGTGTGTATACACTTGTACACACACACACACACACACACACACACACACACACACCCCTTTTTCAGGTTTCTAACTGGCTATGGGTGTGCATGCCTATATATCCTAGCACTCAGGAGCTGAAGCAGGAGGCCTTTGGCAAGTTCAAGGCCAGCCTGGGCTACACAGCAAGATCCTGGTTCTTACTATGTTATCCAGGCTGTCTTGAAGTCCTAGGCTCAAGCCATCCTCCTGCCTCAGCCTCCCAAAGAGCTGGGGCTATCAGTACCTGTCACCACACCCAGTTTCCTATTGTTATTAATGACAGGAACAATAAAGGAGGCATTACACCCTAGGGGTCGAGAACAAGGACAGTTCACACTGTTGAGCACTCAGCAGTGTCCAGCACAGAAAGGGTTAGTCTCCTTCCTCTACGGGACTGACCTTGTTTCTGGAAGTAAATAAACCTGGTCACTTCCAGCAAGGATCCTGCTAAGCAGTCAACAGTGGAGAGGCTCAGTGTCTACCTGGAGTCATTACTGTGTCCAGTGACAGGAAATGAGACGCCAACCATCACCATTGCTCCAAACCCCAGGGACAGGCAGTCCGTCCCACCCCAACCTTTTCCATTTGCTTCTCCAAGGAGTCCAGGGGGTGGGCCCGGGCCAGCAGCTGTTTGAGGCGGTCCAGCTCTCGGTCCTTCTCCTCCGAGTCCTGCTGCTGCTGCCGCCGTTCCTGTTTCAGGGCTGCGACCTGGGTCTCGTAGCCGCTGATGGAGTCTGTGGGAGGGAGGGGTGGCTGCTTGGTGCCTGCTCTCTCCAAGGAGGTCAGCTACAGCAGTTACCATGGTGAGCTGGGCAGAAATGGACCTGGGCAAGACCTTGTACTAGTGTCCTCAGGAGCAAGAGGGAGTGTGTCTAACCCCGGGTGTTTCAGGATGAAGTCAGACCATCTATGGAAGCTGTCAACCATCTGACTACAATGAGGACCAACTAACTGAACAGGATGTAGCTCGGGTACATTCCAATTGAGGAACTGGCCCCAGGGTATTTTTACTAAAACCAGGCAAGTATGAGGCCTTGCTATTAGGAAAAACAAAGGAGTAAAATATCATAAGGGTTAAGAACAAAAACAGAACCCACTCCCGTCCCAGCACAGCAAACACAACAAACCCAAATTGAAAAGTCACTTAATAAGAGGCTGGAGCCGGGCGGTGGTGGCGAACGCCTTTAATCCCAGCACTCAGGAGGCAGAGGCAGGTGGATCTCTGTGAGTTCGAGGCCAGCCTGGTCTACAAAGCGAGTTCCGGCGCAAAGCTCCCCAGAGAAACTCTATCTCGAAAAACCAAAAAAAAAAAAAAAAAAAGGCACTGGGTCCATGCAGAAAGAAAACTGAAAGTATTCCTTTCATATCATTCATAATACATAAATTCACTCAATGAGAGTCCTCCATTTTGCCAGGAGGTAATCTGACAAAGAAACAGATCATCATGCTTTGCTTAAGACACAGTGAAAGCCAAGGACAGACTGAACATCATGAGACATGAGACACAGCCTGCAGGTCGGGAGTGAATGGGAGCGCTGGCTAAATGATGCCTTGTGTGATGGCCAAGTTGGGCAGAATGGTGACCGACAATTTCCAAATAGCCAACAGCTGGCTGATGGGTGTATCTAAGGTCCCCAAATGCCTCTCAAGCACAGTGTGATATTATCTTGATATTGTGGCTAAAATAGGACCTGGACACTAAGACAAGTCAAATATAGTTCAAGGTCCTGTTTTATGCACCCTGTGACAGAAGCTGTAGACACCGAGAGAAGTATGAGCTAGAATTTCTATTTATTTATTTATTGAGACAGGGGTTCTCTCTGTAGCTCTGGCTGTCCTAGAATTCACTCTGTAGACCAGGCTGGCCTTGAACTCACAGAGATCTGCCTGCCTCTACCTCCCGATTACTGTGATTAAAACAAGCTGGAATTCTTATTATGGAAGTTGTCACTTTCTCTGTGACTTATGCAGGGGTAAACTGTACCACTGAAGAATCAATTATGGTAGCAGAAAGCTGGGCATGGGGGCACGTCCTTTAATCCCAGCATTCATAGGGCAGAGGCAGGTGGATCTCTGTGAGTTGAAGGCCAGCACAGTCTACACAGTGAGTTCCAAGACAGCTAGAGCTATGCAGAAAGATTCTGTCTCAAAAACAAAACAAAAATAAAACAACAACAACAACAACAACAAACCCTTTATGGTAGGCCAGGAATCTTGGTGTTTGGGAGGTTGAGGATTGTAAATTGAGGCTAGCCTAGGATACTTAATGAGACCTGGTGTCAAACAAATAAAACTAAACTAAGCTAAAAATATCACAAATGTAGGGCTGAAGATGGCTCAGTTGGTAAAGTGCTTAGCATGTAAGTATGAAGTCCTAAATTCAAACCCCAGGTATCCACCTTAAAAACAAACAACCAGGGGTTGGGGATTTTTAGCTCAGTGGTAGAGTGCTGGTCTTAAGCACAAGGCCCTGGGTTCGATCCTCAGCTCTGGAAAAAAAAACAAAAACAAACAAACAAACAACAACAACAATAGCTCAGTGGCTGCTCTTCTAGAGAACTCAGGGTTCAAGTTCCAGTACCTACATGCTGCTCACAACCATCTGTAACTCAGTTCCAAAGGATTTAACATCCTTTTGTGGCCTCTGAAGGCACTGTGCACAGCAGTACAGACATACATTCAGGCCAAACATCCATACACATAAAATATAAATAAAGGCTAAAAAAACAAAGATACACAACAGCATGTGCCTGTGACCTCAGTAGTGAGGAGACAGAGATGGGCTCGTTGGCCAGTCAGCCTCACTGAATGGTAAGCTCCAGATTCAGTAAGAGACCCTGCCTCAAAAATAAGTAAACTAAGCTGGGCGGTGGTGGTGAATGCCTTTAATCCCAGTAATCAGGAGGCAGAACCAGGTGGATCTCTGTGAGTTTGAGGCCAGCCTGGGCTACAGAGTGAGTGCCAGGAAAGGCACTAAAACTACACAGAGAAACCCTGTCTCAAAAAACCAACCCCCCCCAAAAGTAAACAGACAAATAAGTAAAAATAAGGTGAAGAACAACTGAGGAGATGCCTACACTGACCTCTGGCTTTCACATGTGTGTACATGTATGCACACCTGTATACAAGTACACACATACAAACTTGTACAAATGCATATAGAAAAAAGGAAAAATCTGATCTGCAGAAACACAGATTGCCCAGTTATTTGCATAACCAATGCTGAAGACCTTATATATATTCCTATTACATGTCTCAGAAAAAACAATATTTGATAATAGTGATGAATATTTACTCTAGGTACTATAGATACAGCAATTAATCACCCAGGCCCACCACCGGCACTCACGGCTCAGTGAAGATAACCATGACAATACTAAGGATGTGGGGTGAGAAGGCCCATTCTCCAAACAGTGGATGCCAGAAGAAGGAATGGTGTCCTGTGAGCCTGGCCAGGAAGGGATGCTGGCTAGAGATAAGGAATGGAAGACAGAATAGGGTCAGCATGGGCTGGTGTGTCTCGACCCGCTGGCACACCAGAAGAGCCCAAACATAAGGGTGCACAAAGGATGTAGGGAAGGGTGCAAAAGTGAAACCACGTGGCTCTCTAGGCTTTGAATGCCAAACTAAGAGGTCTGAAAATTAATCCATGGACTTTTGGCAGGTGGAGGTGGTGTTAAGTAGACATTAACATTTTGTTTTTTTCTCAGCTACTTATTTATTTATTTATTTTGTTTGTTTGTTTCAAAGCAGAGATCCTTCAGACTCTGCTTCCTAACTGCTAGGATTATAGGTGTGTGTTACCATGCTGGCCAATGTTTATTTTTTTGAAACGGTGTCTTGACTGTGAAGCTCTGGATTTCACTGTGTAGACCAGGCTGGCTTGGAACTCAAAGATATCTCCATGCCTCTGCTTCCCAAGTACTGGGACTCAAGACATGTACCACCATGCCTGGCTCCTTTATTTATTTTGAATTTATTTATGCCCTTCTACCATGTTCAGGCAGGTTCTCTGGTTTCTGATGTAAGGGGTCAGAGCACACTGAAGGAGCTGGCTTTCTCCTTCCCCTTGTAGGTTGTAGGGATTGTACTCAAGTCATCAAGCTTTACCCACAGAGCTACCTCACTGGCCCCAGGGCACTATCTTAACATGAACTAGCATTAGATACAGAGGTTGCTAGACTGCCTGGCTTCAAATCTGCTGCTATGTGGCTCTATCACTCCATGCAAGTGAACCTGTCTGTGTTTCTGGGCTTTTTCTGTAAAACAGCTAGATAATAACTCCTGCTTCAAAGAGTTTGTTAAGATTAAACACAGCCAAGGATGGTAGCTCCTACCCAGAACTCTAGTACCTAGGAGGCTAAAGCAGGAGGGTTACCTTGAGTTCAAGGTAATGCTGGACTATAAAATGAATTCCTGGCTAGCTTGGATTACAGTATAAGATCCTGCCAGAAAACAAACAAACAAACAAACAAACAAAAAAATTAGGGCTGGGGATATGGCTCGGGGGTGGAGTGCTTCCCCAGCACACACAAAGCCCTGGGTCAGATTCCCCACCAGGAATGGTAGTGCAGGCCTTAATCCCAGCACAAGGAGAAGGAAGATCATGGGTCGAAGGCCACTGAGATTATTCAGTGCTTAAAGGCTCTTGTCATGAAAGGCTGATGACCTGAGTTCAGTATCTGGAACCCACATAAAGGTAGGAGAGAACTGAATCCATAAAGTTGTCCTCTGAGCCAACATGTATAGCACAGCATGGACGACACCCCCACATATCTCTCTCTCTCTCTCTCTCTCTCTCTCTCTCTCTCTCTCTCACACACACACACACACACACACACACACACACACACACACCTAATTTTAAATTAAAAAAAAAGAGAAGTTAACATACAGTCTGAAGCCAGCCTGAGCCTTATCTCAAAAAATTAACTAATAAAAGTAAAAGAAACTAAAAAGATTACTTTATAGAGCATTTAACTCTCTGTCTGGCATGCAGTAAGTGCTCAATAAAGAGAAACCATTGTTATAACTTAGGATAAATCTTTTTCTTTGGTGTGTGGGTAGGGTAAAAAGGAGCCAATGAAAAAAAACACCCTGACTCTGACTTGACCCCAGGACCAGGAATTGAAATCCCAACAATCTCTGAGTTTGTCCTGGAATCAGGTCACAAAATCCACAATCCCAAGAAACCCTCCCTAAATCCTATCTATATAAGGTCTGTGGCCCTCTTCAGTTTGCTACTGTTCTTACCGGAGGCAGCCACCCTCCTGGATTCTTTCCCAATAAATCTTTTGAGTGAGGTTTGTTGTGCAGTGTGACATTTTTGCTGGAGAAGAGCCTAGCTGTAACAATTTTCATGAGCAGAACTGTAACACTTCCCTGGGGAAACTTTCCCTTAGGGAGCAGAGCTGTAACAATTTTTGCAGGAGCAGAGCAGAATTGTAACACTTTCACTGGGGATACTTTCTCCTAGTGGAGCAGAGTTGTTGCATTCCGGGCACCTGAGCCAAGTTGTAACAACTTCCATAGGAGCAGAGCAGAGCAGTAACACTTTCGATGGGGAAATTTTCCCTTAGCAAGCAGAGCCATAACAACTTTGCTGCGGAAACCCTCCCCTGCTGGAGCAGAGTTGTTACACTTGCATCCGAGAACCTTTTCCCTGGAGCAGGGCTGTAAGCGGCTATGCGTACAGTGACTTTGTGGTATTCCTTGGCTCCCGACTGTCAGGATACCTTTTCATCCTCGCTGGAACATTTAGTGTGTGCACAATCACACAAGCAGAGGTCGATATCAGGTGTTTTCTTTAGTTGCTCTCTACCTTATTTTTTGAGATAGGGTCTCTACTGACTTTGGAGCTCTCCATCTTGGCTAGACTGGCCAGCAAGCTTCTAGGGATATGTCAATCTCCAACCTCCAGAGCTGGGATTACAGACAAACTGCCATGCCTGGTAGGGTGAAATGAAAATTTTTGGCAGTTTACTCTGGAAGCCAAGGTCAAGGGCAGACCACAGAGGGAGATCTGTAAGAGGCTGGGGCAGTAGTTCAATAGAACTGGCCATAGTAATACTACTACCAGGACACAGAGTAAGGGCAGGCCTGCCATCCTTGAAGGGACTCTGGCCTCAGCCCAGAGAAGGGTGGAGAATAGGAAAAGGTGAGGAACCTGGGACCAAGAAAGCTGGTGTCTATCAATCCACAGAGGCCATGAGACAGAGGGAGAAAAGGAAGGAGATGCATGTATTTGTGTAGGGTACTGAGCGGGTGGAAGGAAACCACAGGGCTAAACTCAGAGAACAGGCTGAGTCTAGAGCCCCGAGGCCCTGAGGGAAATGACAAGTTTCTGGCTCATATTCAGGGCTGATCTGACATCCTCAAGGATGAGAAACGACAACCGTGAGGAATGGGTAAAGGTGAGTGCTGCACTGAGCTGTGGCTCACAAGCACTGATGACAAGACCTGGCTTTCTCCTCAAACTGGGACACAGACTTCTCTCTGCGGAGCTACATGAAGCTCACTTGAAGCCTTACTCTCTGCATTCTCCGTGAGAGGGCCAGAGGTTGACAGTCTGGAAGGTGGGTGTTTCGGGGATGGGTTCCTCACCTTTCAGGATGGCCTGCAGGGAAGCCACCTCCTCTTGGCACTGTCTCTGCACTGCAGCCACCGCCTCCGCCTTGGTGCTCTCGCTCACCTCCGCGACAGCCTTCATGGTTTCCATTTCTGCCAGTGCACTGGCCAGTTCGGCACGAAGCCGTCCAAGCTCACCCGACTCGGACGCATCCTTTTGCCCATCTTGGGGCTGGGGATGCAGCGCTGTGGGGAGACAGGGACCAACCTTTCTTCCCATGGTTCGCAGGTCTCTTTACACTTCAGGCCACCCAGCAATCCCATAACCCAGTCCCCAGACTTCATCTGCACTCGCCTCAACCCACTCAACCCACTGGGCCTGCCCCTTCCCGCCTCTCGTCGTGTACTCAGCTCCACTGTCCAATTCCTTCCAGTGGCCCCGCCCCCTTCCCTGCTCTTACCTGCTCAACCCTCAGGCCCCGCCCACGCCAATGGCCAGGACCCCGCCCACCCTGGCGGGTGCTGTGCCCCGCCCCCTTCGCAAGCCTCGGGCTGGCCCGCTGCCGCCCGCCGCCGCATTCGGCCCCGCCCCCAGCCCCCTGCTACCCACGTGCATGGCGGCGCCCTCACGCACCGACCCCTGGCCGCCCGCACCGCGGGTCCTCACCTAGGGCTGCCGGCGCAGCTGCTGCCATCGTACCAGCCCAAACGGCGGATTCCCGCACTCTCTGGTGATGGCACTCCCGCTTCCGGGTCCGCTCGGTTGTTTCCGGATCCGCTCGGCTGTTTCCGGATCGGGTCCAAGGGGCCGCGGAGGTGGAGGTGGGCGTATTGCCGAAAGACGCCGAAGGCGTTCGAGTGGCTGCGGGGTTTGGGCCCCGCCTCTCTCGGGCCGCGCGCTCGCGTCCCCGCGCTCTCTCGCCCCCCGGAAGACCCGACGGCTCCGGATCTGCCGCAGTGTTCCCTGGTGTCTCCTAAGACGCCACTCGCGCCTCCGTGCTGGGACGCCGGGCCTTAGCCCTGGAGGACGCGGCCTCCCCCTTCCCTCCGCTCGGCCGCCTTCCGCCGCAGCCCGGCTCGCGTTCCAGCGAAGCGCTGCCCAGCCCTCCCAGCACCTCCGCCCCGCGGGCCAGGGCTGGGTCGGCGTTCTGAAGCCTGGCGCAGTCAGTGGAGAGGTGCGAAACCTGCGTGTCTCCACCCCCATTTCCGTGCGGCTTCCTGCAAATCCCCTTCTCCACTCCCAGAGCTGTAAATCTTTCCTCTTCAGCCTGGGTCTAGGTCAATCTCTCATTATGTACGACCTCTCGCTTTGGAGGGTCACAGCAATTCAAACAAGTACAGAGACTGGATTCCCCTGCCTCCAAACCGGTTTTCTATAAAGGACGCTTGCTTGAACTTGGAAGTCCTTGATTCTTGGTGACCTCCTTGGAGGTCCTGTAAACTAACGCCAGTGTACTTATTTTTTTCTAAAGATCTGTAATATTTTTTATTAAGTTTTTAAATTTTACTTTTACTTGCCGACCAGTTTCCCCTCCCTCCTATCCTCCTGTTCCTTCCCCCCACCTCCTTCCTACCCCCACCCCTTCATTCCTCAGAAAGGATAAGGCCTCCCATGGGAGTCAATAACGGCAAGCATATCAAGTTGAGGCAGTACTAAGCGCCTCCCCGCTCCTCAGCATCAAGACTGTGCCAGGCATCCCACCATAGGGAATAGGTTCCAAAAAGCCGGGTCATATGCCAGGAGCGGACCATGGACCCCACTGCTAGGGGCCACAAACAGACTAAGCTACACAACTGTCTCCCATATGCAGAGGGCTTAAGTTGGTCCCATGCAGGCTCCCTAGAGTCAGTGAGCTCCCACGAGCTCTGGTCAGCTGTCTCTGGGGTTCCCCATCTTGATCTTGACACCCCTGGCTTCTACAATCCTTCCTCTCTCTCTTCAACAGGACCCCTGGAGCTCTGCCCAGTGCTTGGCGGTGGATCTCTGCATCTGCTTCCATCAGTTACTGGATAAAGGAAGGTTCTATGATGACAATTAGGGTAGTCACCAATCTGATTACAGAAGGCACCCTCTCCACTATTGCTAGGAGTCTTAGCTGAGGTCATTCTTGTGGATTCCTGGAATTTTCCCTGGCACCAGGTTTCTCCCTAACCCCATAATGGCCTCCTCTATCAAGATGTCTCTTAAGTTGCTCTCCCTCTCCATCCCTCCCCCAACTCGACCATCCAGATCCCTCATGATTCTTTCCCCCCTACTCCCTACCCTCCACCCCCCAGTTTACTCAGGAGATCTCATCTATTTCCCCTTCCCAGGCTGACCCATGTGTCCTTCTTAGGGTCTTCCTTGTTACCTAGTTTCTCTAGGGCTGTGGAGTGTAGCCTGGTTATCCTTTGCTTTATTTACATCTACTATCCACTTATGAGTGAGTTCATACCATGTTTGTCTTTCTGGGTCTGGGTTACCACACTCAAGATGATTTATTCTAGTTCCATCCATTTGCCTGTAAATTTCATGTCATTTTTCTTTAACCACTGAGTAATAATCCATTGTGATATACCACATTTTCTTCATCCATTCTTCTGTTGAGGGCCATCTAGGTTGTTTTCAGGTTCTGGCTATTACGAATAATGTTGCTATGAACATAGTTGAACAAGTTTCCTTGTGGTATGATTGAGCATCCTTTGGGTATATCAGTAGTATCTATGGGTCTTGAGGTAGATTGATTCCCAGTTTTCTGAGACACTGCCATATATCCAGAGTGGCTGTACACGTTTACACTCCCACCAGCAGTGGAGGACTGTTCTTACTCCACATCCTCTCCAACATAAGCTGTCATCAGTGTTTTTGATCTTAGCCATTCTGACAGGTGTAAGACGGTATCTCAGAGTCGTTTTAATTTGCATTTCCCTGATGACTAAAGATGTTGAGCAATTCCTTAAATGCCTTTTGGCTATTTGAGATTCTTCTGTTGAGAAATCTCTGTTTAGATCTGTACCCCATTTTTAAATTGTATTATTTGGTATTTTGATGTCTAGTTTCTTGTGTTCTTTATGTATTTTGGAGATCAGCCCTCTGTCAGATGTGGGGTTGGTGAAGATCTTTTCCCATTCTGGAGGTTGTCTTTTTTGTCTTATTGACCATGTCCTTTGCCTTACAGAAGCTTTTCGTTTCAGGAGGTCCCACTTATTATTATTTTTTAAAAGATTTATTTATTTATTTATTTATTTATTTATTTATTTATTATGTATACAGTGTTCTGCCTACATGTATGCCTGCAGGCCAGAAGAGGGCCCCCAGATCTCATTACAGATGGTTGTGGGCCACCATGTGGTTGCTGGGAAATTGAACTCAGGACCTCTGGAAGAGCAGCCAGTGCTCTTAACCTCCAAGCCATCTCTCCAGCCCCAAAGTCCCATTTATTAATTGTCACTCTCAGTGTCTGTGCTACTGGTATTATATTCAGGAAGTACTCTCCTGTGCCAATGCATTCATGGATACTTCCTGCTTTCTCTTCTATCAGTTTCAGTGTGAGTGGATTTTTTTTTTTTTTTTTTTTTTGGTTTTTCAAGACAGGGTTTCTCTGTGTAGCTTTGCGCCTTTCCTGGAACTCACCTGGTAGCCCAGGCTGGCCTCAAACTCACAGAGATCCACCTGCTTCTGCCTTCCAAGTGCTGGGATTACAGGCGTGTGCCACCACCGCAGGTTGATTCTTGTGATGTCTTTGTTGAGTGGGTCTTTTGTATCTTTATTATCTGTTTCCTTTATTGTCTTTTGCCTTGAGTGACCAAGGGTTCTGGTGACTGGCTGGTTGTCAGGTCTAGTAAGGTTGTCTCAGCTGAGGTTTGTGGGGATTTGGGTGTCTAGATCTAGCATATTGTCCAGTTCTTCTGGCTGGTGTGGGCTTTCCTTGTGCCTATGGGCTCTGTTGTTCCAGCTGGTGCAGGTTTTCCTGTGCCTGTTCTTTCAACTGGTGTGGGTGGCATTTGTGCCTGTAGGGGATGCCAATGTTGCTGGAGAGGGCTGTTCATGGCGCGCTGCTCTTCTTCCAATTGGTGCCTGTGCCTCTAGGGGCTGATGATTTTGCGAGGGATGGTTGGCCAGGGGAAGGATGATGGGCTCGGTAGTTTTGGGTAGCAGAAGGGGTCTTGCAGGTTACAGGGTCCAGTGGGTGGCAGTGGGTGGTGTAGCAGTCTGCCTGCAGGATTCTTACCTGCTGGCTGGCTGCTGGGGATGAGATGGGAGGGAGGGGGCACAGGATGCGTTGTGGGGCTTAGGACCTAGGGATTGGGGCAGTTAAACCGGGAGATCAGTCACTCACCTTTGCCAATGTACTTATACCAGGATGAGTTCTTCATTTCTCGAGGGCTAACACCCAGTTGTAGTACCCATCACCTCTCCTGAACTGGCAAGATAACTCATCGCCTCCCCCACCCCCATGTGCCTACTGGTGGGCTTTTAGTGTTACGGGGTGCTCACCAGAGGTGACTGACCGCTTAGACACAGTATAGATAGCCAATTGAAAGTCTTTACGCACCGGAGGGCTCCTGTTGCAAATCACCCTCTGGAGCGATGGAAGGATCTTTCTACTGACACTTGGAGGGGACCCAATCTGGTGTTGGTGTGGGCCCAGGGTTCTGCTTATGTCTTTCCTCAGGACAATGAGATTCCTCATTGGGTTTCTGAGAGCTGTGTGCACCCTGTGGCTGCAACTGAAGCCCAACATGGTAGAGACCTATTGGGCCTTCATGAAAAACTCTCCCCTTTCGATGCCAATGGGGATTGAAAGCCCAATATGGCCAGCTTTAGCAAGCATTAATGTATGCCTAGGAACTGCAGCCATGAGGTTGGATTCTCCAGAAGGTAATGTATGGTAACTGCTTTTCCCAGACACCTTGGAGATTAAGGATAACACTGAAGATCACTGACCTCCATTTATTAACAGTAGCATGCCAGCTAAGCATTTTCATTCTCACAATCCTCTTCATGCTGGAGCAGTACCTACTTCTCAGGAGTGGCTCTGTGCAACATTTTTTGGCCTCGTGAAATTTAGCCCCCTTTGAAGATACCTTAAAACTTGTGAGCCTGAATGTAGCCATTATGAGACCATTAGTTCTACTCCTTGTGAGCTGCTTGTTTTTTCTTTATGGTTCTTAGTTGTTCTTTTGCAGAGCTGCCAGCTTAAGTTGTGTTGAGATCAAGAAAATGGGCCTTGGCGGTTTGTGTCCATGCCAGTGGATGCCCACACGCTCCAGAAGAGAATTTGACATCACTGCTGCCATTGTTGCTGTTATAACAGTGACAACCACCGCTACTACTGTTTCTGGGATTGCCATTTCATAACTGGTTACTACAGCTAGCACAGTGGAGACCCTGGCAGCAAAAGTAGCTACCACAGTTAGTTAATCTTTCATTCTATTGGGCATGACAAATTTAAAACAATAGTTATATACATTTTGATTGGCTTTGAAAGTTATAAATTTACAAACTCAAGTTCCATTTGCTTTTGGGATACCATCTTACAAGGACTCCAATTTGTAGTAAGGCTTGTTAAGGAAGGGAATGGCTCAGTTGCCTTTAGCCTACCAGCTATGGGTGGGTTAAGACTTCTGTTAGTCTTTTCTGTGTCAAACACACAGATTGCAAGCCCAGCACCACTTAGAGATCTTTGGCAACAGTTAACTCTGCAGCTCTCACACGATTAAGCCTGTATGATAATGTGTATTCAGAGACGGGTAATTCCTGGGGGGCGCTCACCAACCTAAGACAGAGCGCCTGTGTGGCCTGGACAGGTGTCTACATGATAGGTAAGGTGACCTGCTGATGTCCCACACAACTTTAGTCTGAAGCTCATTTTTTAGTAAAAGGGGGGGGACCAGTAGGTCACTGGCCCCCGTTTTGGGTAACTGTTGCCTTGCTTGCTGACCTTGACCTTGATATCCTCCCTATGCTAATTCCCTGTGAGATTCCACCCTCCTGAGTGCTTAGGGAAGAATGGTGGTTCAAGTCCTGGGAAAGTTAGCCAGTCTCTGTGTAATGGGAAAGTGGAGGGCTTATCTGAAGTCCTAGCTAGAGTAGTACATGAGGCTGGACCATATCAGCTAGCCGCCTTGAAATTGTCCTGAGTGAGTAGTTTGTAGTCCAAAGCTGATCTTTGGGTGGCATTTGTCAGCTTAGTGGCATTACCATAATCCAGGTGGAATCGTTGTTGTGGCTTCCCCTCATCCTTTTAGAGACTTCAAAGTTTGCTGTTAGTCATGGTCATGGTTCACTGCAGAAAACTTAAATATTTAAAATGTTATATGCAGCAGATCATGAAGAAGTTAAAGGACCATAATCCATTAAATACACTCTCAGCTACTTCTCTAACACCTGTATGCCACCATGTCCCTCCATGATGACAATGCACTGAACCTCTGAACTGTAAGCGAGCCACCCCAATTAAATGTTTTTCTTTATAAGAGTTGCTGTGGTCATGGTGTCTCTTCACAGCAACAGAAACCCTACCTAAGACAGTCATTAAATTGAGAGTAAGCAGAGGTGGGATGCAAGGTAGAAATGATACAATTATATTTTAATTTAGAAAATAAAGACTTTTAAAAATAATGTGGTATTTGGGGATTTAGCTCAAGGCCCTGGGTTTGGTCCTCAGCTCTGGAAAAAAAAAAAAATGCTTTAGAGATAGCAAGGAATTTATTTAAAGCTGGGCAGTGGTGGCGCACACCTTTAATCCCAGCACTTGGGAGGCAGAGGCAGGCGGATCTCTGTGAGTTCAAGGCCAGCCTGGTCTACAAAGCAAGTTCCAGGAAAGGCGCAAAGCTACACAGAGAAACTCTGTCTCAAAAAAACAAAAACAAAAAAAAAAACTAAAACAAATCAAAAAAATGTGATAATCCAACCTTTGTGGCACACACCTTTGATCCCAGCAGGCAGGAGGATCTCTGTGAGTTCCTGGCCAGCCTGGTTGACTTATTTAGCTCCCTGCTAGCCAAGGACACATAGTAACCCCTTGTCTCAGAAAATAATAGGACCATCCATGTGCTCTCGGAAACTATCCTATTATTACTAATTATGTCCGTGGGCCTGCTTGGCGATGCTGGTCCATGATGCTTAACTGTGAGTGAAGGCAGGGTCTTGACTGAGTTCCCAGCTCTGCCATCCACCAACAATGTGAGCTTGAAAAGGTCACTTCACCTCTCTGCACTCCACTTTCTCATGTTTCAAGTGAAAATAGCAATGTCAACAACACTTCATGAGATGCTTGTGGGCCTGTGTGAGCTCATGGGAAAATGCCTTCCTAATAGATGTCACCTTTGATGGTGCTATTCAGATCTGGCCTTTGATCTTTTATATTGCAATTTGCAGCAGGTCCCAGGCATTGGAGTGTTCCTAAGACTTGTTAAAATACAGATGTTCCTGGATGTGGTGGTGGTTTACACCTGTAATCCCAACACTCTCAGCACTTGGGAGGCTGAGGCAGGAGGAACATGGCAAGACCCTGCCTCAGTCAAACAAAAAGCTAGAAACACCACTCACTCTTTTTTTTTCCCCTTTCGGAGCTCATCCCAAATCAGTAATTGCAGTGATGTAGGTAACAAAAATATACATTTCCATCATCCTTTGGTAAATTTTTGATTGTTTTGTTTTGTTTTTAACTGACTTAGGATCCTAAGAGGGGTATGATGAAACACACACATATGTACACAAAGCCACTATTATTAGAAGCACACTTTGAGAATTACTGAATTATGCTTTTCCTTCTTTAAAAGACTTATTTGGTTGATGTGTCTGTGTCCAAGTGTATGGGCACCATGTGCATGCAGTGCCTGTAGAGACCAGAAGAGCTCAATGAATCCCCTGGAACTGAAGTCACAGGCAGCTGTAAACCACCTATCTGGGTTCTGGGAATTGAACCTGGATCTTCCAGAAAAGGAACAAGTCCTATTGATGACTGAACTATCTTTCTAGCCCTGTGCTTTTCCTTAAAAAACAAAAGAAAACTTTATATATATACATTATTCTTTTTTTCTTTTCATGTCAACAAACATATACATATTGTCTTCAAGCTGAGAACTTTTAGGCAATGGGAAAAAGTTCCTTCCTCTTCCTCCTTCTTTCTTTCTTCTTTTTTTTTTTTCTTTTAAGAAAGGATTTCAGCTCCAATCTTTGTTCATTTTTTATTGCTGGAATTTCATATTCATTTCTTCTTGTTGGATGACCAAATCGGATGATGGTAGAGATGGTAAGCCAGCATTTACTCAGCCCTGCCCTGTTCAGCCTTGGGAGTGGACAAATTAACAATTAAGCAACTTTACCATCAACATTTATTTGCTTAGTCCTTTTCATATAAGCCATCTATAAAAGCATTAAAAACAATATGTATAGGATTTTAAGAGGTAACTTTAGGTAATACTATGGAATATTTTTATAAAATTGTAAAAGGAGGATCCTTTTTTATAGATCCCAAGGAACATGTTAATGCAACTTGCCAATTATTAACAGTGAGGAACAAACAATTTACCTGTATTTTATTTAGTGGAAAAATAATTTTTATAGGCTCTTTATCAGTAAGTGATCATTTTTATGAGCTCTTACCTAAGTAACCACATTTTCTAATAACCTAACAACTTGTTCTGCTTTATAGATGTAAATGTAGATGTAACTCATTCTGTGTTACATTTTTTATAGAATTTAATCAAGAATTTCTAGAAAGCTACTTAAAAAGCAAAGCCAATTTTCAAGTAATAATAAACAGACAACAGCATACCCAATTACTATAGTTAAAAACCATGAATTTTGTTCTTTCAGTTCATTTACTATGAAAACTAAACATTCGCCCCTTTTCCTCTTTCTGCTCTCTTCCCTCCACGCTGTCTCTCTGTCTTCTCGTTCCTCTCTCCCTCTCTCTCTCAATAAAAACTCTAAAAAGGTTAAAAAGAAAAAAAGAAAAAGAAAAGAAATCTAAACATTCATTTAAACATTAGACAATCAAGAGAAGAACATCTCTATAGAAGAAATGACTAATATCTCTGGAAATTCAAACAGCATTGACTTAGCACCTTAAGCCTTGACTGCAATTGTCTTTGTTTTGTTTTTTTGTTTGTTTGTTTGTTTTTTACTAGAAGTTGGGCTTGTGTAAAATTTTTTCTTTCTCCCATGAAGGGACCATTGATAATGAGTTATTCCCACTATTAGGGAAGAATAAAAAAAAAAAAAAAAAACATTCCCCACGGAGGGCTCTTTAACATTGAGTTATTCCCATTCAGAGGGAAAAGCAAGAAACATTTAAGCAAAAAGACAACAAGAAAATTCTAGGCTCTAGGCTTGCTGTGCTGGCTCAGGCTGCAGCCGTGAGGCCGCCTGCTGTCATTCTTCATAATTCTGCCGTCACTGCTCTGTGCAGACAGACTGCAGAGAGAGAGAGAGAGAGAGAGAGAGAGAGAGAGAGAGAGAGCTAGCTCTGAGTTTTAGTGATACTCAATTTCTTATACCAGAAAGAATCTTTTTTTCTTCCCCTACTTTTACAGGGAAGAGGCTGGTTTTTTGTTTGTTTGTTTTGTTTACAGATCTTTTACTTTTAGGCCTTGATTCAGATTTTCCCCTTTTTAAATTGAAAATCCTTTTGATCAAGCATTTCTCCCATTTCTTTTTTTTTTTTTTTGTTCTCGAGACAGGGTTTCTCTGTAGCTTTGGAGCCTGACCTGGACTATCTTTGTAGACCAGGCTGGCCTCAAACTCACAGAGACCCACCTGCCTCTGCCTCCGGAGTGCTGGGATTACAGGCATGCACCACCACCGCCCGGCATCATTTTATTTTTATCTTTAAAAATTGTGCAGTTACTGCTTTTTCATATATATATATATATATATATATATATTTTAAAGAAGATTTATTTATTATGTATTCAGTGTTCTGCCTGCATGCCAGACTGTGAACCACCATGTGGTTGCTGGGAATTGAACTCATGACCTCTGGAAGAACAACCAGTGCTCTTAACTGCTGAGCCATCTCTCCAGCCCCACTGCTTTTTCTTTTAACAAGCATTTTAGCAATTGTACATTTTGTTACTCCTGAGATGGGGAGTTTAAATTCCCCATGACCCTGCCAATCCTGGAGTCCTTTTGCCCTGAGAGCAAAATTCCTCCAGTCCTTAAAAGTGTCCGGATCTTCTGTCCTGCAAGCCCCACATTGGGTGCCAAAATGTTGTATATCCAGTGTGGGTTTTAAGGGTCCATGGAAAAGTGGCACAGAGCACTCTAAGGGTGATCTCCAGGGGAACCAGTCTCTCCAGACTGACTCACTGTAAGCTT